>NC_133430.1:42831009-43005348 GCF_011762505.2 Arvicanthis niloticus
CAACATTATAAGCATGGGAACTAAGTTAATGCTTTGGAAAAATATCCAGCCTTGCCATTGGTCTATTTAGAAAAGAAAAGCAGAAGTAATGATAGCTTAGTGATTTAATTATTTAATTTTAGCATGGTGATTTAAGAGCAGAGATTCCTTATCAGTCAGACCTAGCTCAGTGGTTCTCAAGCTACAACCTTTTTAAAAAGTTCCTCATATTGAGATGACCCCAACCATAAAATTATTTGTGTTGCTAATTCATAACTGTAATTTTGTTACTGTTATGAATCATAATGTAAATATTTTTGGAAACAGGGGTTTGTCAAAAGGGTTTGTGGGAAGCGGCTCCACTCTCACCGTTACAAAGTGGCACTTGGCACAGGCATTGCTGGAGAGAAAAGACAACTCCATATATGGAGTTGTATGTGCTGAGAGGTGTGGTTACCTGATCACCCCACCTCGCATCATTGAGAGTGGCCAATTAGCAGTGACTAGCAGCTGCTGATGATCAAGGCAATGCTTATAAGGGGCTGCGGGAGCTGGGGAGAGGGAAAAAAAGAACAAAAGAACAAGACAAGAGAAGAGAAGGAGAGAGAGGAAGCGCGCTGTACAGGGATGCACAAGGATAGCTGAATAAACCGCTTGAAGAAGAACACGGTTGCTGTTGCCTTATTCCACAGGTCAGACGTGGGTAGCGACAAGGGTTGTGACCCACAGGTTGAGAACCATTGCTAGCTCCATTCCATCAGGCAAGTTACTAAAGGTCTCAAAGTTTCAACTCCTTCATCTGGAAGAGATGTATAAGTACTCATGAATCAAAGCTATTAGAAAAAATAAATGAGGGTTTAAAAGGTGGTTCAGTCGTTAAGAGCATTTACAGCTCTTCAAGAAGACCCAAGTTCGGTTCACAGCAACCCCGACTTCCTACAATTCCAGCTCCAAAGGACCCAATGCCCTCTTCTCACATACTCAGGCTCCCGCACACATGTGAAATACAAAGACACACACACACAGATATATGCGGATAAGAAGAAAGATAAGCCAAGCACGGTGATTTACACTTTTAATCTCAGCACCCTCGAGGAAGAGAAACAGATGAACCTCTGTGAGTTAAGGCCCATATGGTTTATATACATAGTGTGTTCCAGGCCAGCCAGAGCTAAATAGCGAAATCCTGTCTCAGGTAATAATAATAACAATCTAATATAACACAACTTAGCAACTCAAACAGGAACCTCAGAGGCAAGCCTCATCAACAGATACAAGAGATGAAAAAGAGAACCTCAGGCATTAAAAACATGATAGAAGAATGGTACTTCTATCAAAGACATGTAAAATCTAAAAATCTCCTAGCACAAAACATCCATGAAATCTGGGACACTGTGGAAAAGGACCAACTATAAGAACATAGGTGAAGTGGAATTTTCTGGTTTCAACTGGAGACTCAGTTGTGTCGTTTGATTTTTTTTCGAGAAACTGTCTTTTTTTTTTTAAGCATTTATTTATTTTAGTATAATGAGCACACTGTAGCTGTCTTCAGACATATCAGAAGAGGGCTTTCAGATCCTGTTACAAATGGTTGTGAGCCACCATGTGGTTGCTGGGAATTGAACTCAGGACTTCTGAAGAGCAGTTAGTACTCTTAACCACTGAGCCATCTCTCCAGCCCGGATACTGTCTTTTTATGAGAGGATGTTTGTGAGGCAGACCCATTACAGGGTGTTTTTCTGAGAACTGACACATGTATTTTTCTCTGTAAGTTGCCTGGGGAAAGGGCATGTGATATTTTGCTGGAGTGGATGCTTGAGAGGACATGGATGTTTGGAACGAGTATAGTATAAGCCAACACACAGTGGACAACTCGATTGCAATTGTTCACCTTGCAATTCCTATGGTATCACTGGGCTTTGCTGAAGCTGGTCTTGTCTGAAGACACTACGTGCACTGGTATATATCGCCTTGCTTTCTTCCTGATCTTCGCATGTCGTGATGTTATAGAGAGAATGCACAAAGAACTGGTGGAATTCCTGCGCTTCTTGTTGCTTTCATGGACTCATTCCTAGCGTCGATCTGGCATTTCTTCTGGATGAGCCACTGCTACTGACTCACGTTTGGTGTTTGCCAAGTGGACTGGACTGCCACTGATGACTCCAGTTTGGTGTTCTGCTAGTGGACTGTATTACTGACACCAAAGTTGCAATCACCCTAAAGAACTAATTTATAACAGGTCCACAACATCTGTTTCCTATAGCTTTTCTTTTCCCCTACCTCTGGTGAGTGGTGAGTAAGAAGGAAGGTTGAAGCACTAAAGAACCATAATTAAAGTAGGTTTTGAAAAATCTAAGTCTACAAATAGGAGTAGAGGAAGGAGAAGAAACACATATATTCCCAGCCAATAGACCTAAGGAACAAAGCTGGGACAGCCATTTCATATCTAACAAATAGACATCAAGTCAAAACTAATCAGAAAAGATAGGAAGAAATATTACATACTCATGAAAGAAAAAATCCACCCAGAGGACACTTGAATTTTAACATTTATGCACAAAACACAGGACAGTAAAGTGCATAAAAAGTAAGACTACTACAGCTCAGATCACATTTTGACCCTCATACACTGATAGTGGGAGACTTTAATACTCTTCATTCATCAACAGACAAAAGCCATTCAGACAAAAACTAAACAGGGAAATGCTGGAGCTAACTGATGTCATAAACCAAATGGACCTAACAGATACTTATAGAGCATTTTACCCAAGACAAAAAAAGTAGACATTTTTCTTAGCACATCATGGAACGTTCTCCAAAACTGACCATATATTCTGACACAAAGTGAGTCTCAACAGACACAAGAACATCGGAATAGCACCCTGCATCCTACCAGGCCACCACAGAGTAAAGCTAGATAACCACAAAAGAAACAACAGAAAGCTTACAAACTCATGCAAAGTGAACAACTAACTCCCTACTAAATAACCTCTGGGTCGAGACAGAAATAAAAGATTTTCTAAAATTCAGTGAAAATGAATATACAACATACCCAAACATATTGGACACAATGAAGGTATTTCTAGGACATAAGTTCATAGCACTAAGTGCCTACATAAGAAAAAAAAATATTGGAGAGAACTCTTAGTAACAATTTAACAGCTCACCTGAAAACTCTACAAAAAGAAATCACTCACACCCAAAAGGAGTGGACGGCAGGGAACAATCACTCCAGGCTGAAGTCAGTAAAAGAAAAACAAAAGACAATGCAAAGAGTCAATGAAACAAAAAGTTGATTCTTTGAAAACATAAATTAAGGTTGAAAATCCTCATCCAAATTAACTAAAAGGTGGAAAGAGTATCCAAGTTAACAAAATTAGAAATGAAAAGGTGGGACATAACAAGACACCAAAAAAATTCAGAGAAACATAGGACATACTTTAAAAACCTGTATTCTACCAAACTAGAAAACATAAAAGAAATAAACAATTTTCTCAATACTTATCACTAAGAAGTTATTAAAAGTCTCCCAACCTGGCATGGCAGTGGTAGCGCACGCCTTTAGTCCCAGCACTGGGGAGGCAGAGGCAGGCGGATTTCTGAGTTCGAGGCCAGCCTGGTCTACAGAGTGAGTTCCAGGACAGCCAGGGCTACAGAGAAACCCTGTCTCAAAAAACAAAAACAAACAAACAAACAAACAAACAAAAAAAGTCTCCCAACTAAAAACAGACCAAGGCCAGACATTTTCAGCACAGAATTCTAACAGAATTTTTAAGAAGAGTTAATAGTTACACTTCTTAAATTATTCCACAAAACAGAAACAGAAGGAACTCAATTCAATTTTAGGAGGCCACAGTTACCCTGATACCCAAATAAGAAAGACTTTAACAGACCAACTTCCTTTATGAACATAGATAGCAAAAATATTGATAAAATATGTGCAAGTCAAATTCAATACATCAAAAAGATCATCCAGAAAGACCCAGTAGCTTCATCCCAAAGATAGAGGGACAGTTCAACATACATGAATAGATAAATGTAATCCATAATATAAACTGACTGGAAAGAAAAAAACCCCACCTAATCATCTCATTAGATGCAGAAAAGGCCTCTGACAAATCCAGCAATCTCTTCAAGATTAGGGATTCAAGGGCCACCTCAACATAATGAAAGCAGTTTACAGCAAGTCCTAGGCAACATGCCTTAGATGGAGAGAAACTCAAACAATCCCACTAAAGCCAAGAACAAGGTAAGACTGTCCACTCTCTCCATACTTCCTCATCGAGTCCTTAAAGCCTTAGCTAGAGCAATAGGACAACTGAAGGAGATCAAGGGGATACAAACTGGAAAGGAAGAAGTCAGAGTATATATGCAGATGACAATAATAGTATATATAAGTGGCCCTAGAAATTCTACTGGGAAACTCCTACAGCCGATAAACCCTTTTGGTAAAGTAGCTGAACATAAAATTAACACACAAAAATCAATGCTCCTCCTCTATTCAAATGACAAATGTACTGAGACAGAAATCAGGGAAACAGCACCTTTCACAACAGCCTCAAATAATATAAAATACCTTAGGGCAACTCTAATCAAGCAAATGAGAGACTTGTATGACAAAAACGTCAAGACAATGAAGAAAAAACTGGAGAAGAAAACGGAAGATGGAAAAATCTTCCACACTCATAGATCAGTAGGATTAATGTAAAAATGACCATCCTACCAAAAGCAATCTACAGATTCAATACAATCCCCATTAAATTCCAACACAATTCTTCTTGAAAGACCTTGAAAGGGCAATTTTCAGCTTTGTATGGAAACTCAAAACATACAGAATAGCTACAACAATTCTGCATAATAAAAGAACTTCTGGAGGTATCACCATCTCCAATTTCAAGTTGTACTACAGAGCTATTGCAATAAAAATAGTGTAGTATTGGCACAAAAACAGACATGTTGATCAAGGAATTAAACTGACCCAGACATAAACCCACATACCTATGAACATCTGATTTGTATAAGGAAGTCAGAAATACACACTGGAAAGGAAGACAGCATCTTTCACAATGCATACTGCTGCATGTAGAAAGATTCTAATAGATTCGTATTATCACCCACTACAAAACTCAATCCAAATGAATCAAAGACCTCAAACATAAAGCCAGATACACTAAACCTGATAAAGAGAAAGTGGAGGATAGACTTAAATTCATTGGCACAGGAAAAGACTTTTTAAACATAACATTATTAGTACTGGTACTAAAACCATCAATTAATAAATGGGACCTCATAAAACTGAGAAATTTCTGCACAGCAAGGGACACTGCCAACTGAACAAAGTGGCAACCCACAGAATGGGAAAAAGATTTTTACCCACAATACATCTGATAGAGGGCTAATATCCAAAATACATAAAAAACTTAAAAAACAAACAAACAAACAAACAAAAACATACTTAACAAGAAAAAAACACAATTCAAAAAATAAGGTCTAAACAGACAATTCTCAATAGAGGAAACTCAAACGACTGAGAAACGAGATATGTTTGACATCCTTAGCCATCAGGGAAACACAAATCAAAACTACTCTGAGATCTCATCTTACACCTGTCAGACTGGCTAAGATCAATAAAACAAATGGCAGCTCATGCTGGTGGAGGTGTGGAATAAGGGGGACACTCTTCCACTGCTGGTGAAGTGGAACCTTATACAGCACTATGGAAGTCAGTGTGTGGGATCATCAGGAAAATGGAAATCGATCTCCACCAAGATTTAGCTATACATTCTTGGGCATATACCCAAAAACTGTCTCCTCCTACCACATAAGACAATTTGCTCAACTATGTTCATAGCAGCTTTATTTATAATAGCCAGAAACTAGAAACAACCTAAACAAACGTCCCACAACAAAAGTATGGGTAAAGAAAATATGTTATATTACACAATAGAGTATTACTCAGCCATTTAAAACAATGAAATAATAAAATTCTAGATAAATGGGTGGAACTAGAAAAAAAAAAAAAAAATCAAGCCCTGCCCCTGAAAGACCTATACCTAAATCTGGGTTGTTTGGAGATTCCCATGGGAATTCCTTGGGTCAACAATTCAATTACTTGTAACCCAGTCCAGTCTTTGAAGCTTCCTTTGGAGCTCTGTCTCCCCCACTATTTGATGATTTCATTTAGATCAGCTTCATATATGTATAAATTCTAAGAAGTTTCTACTGTGTTAGGTCTCATTACTGCCCCCTCAAATGGCCCTAGTTTTAGCTGTCTCTCTCCATATTCCCTCCCTCATCCATTCTTTTGTCCCCCTCCCAACTTCTGTTTGCATTTTCTAATGACTCTACCTGTCTCTGCTGTCTGTCCTCCCCATCCCTTACCCTGAGCCTCACCGCCACGGTTCTAAGGACTGCAGTCTGGTTATGATTGATTGAAAGCTATCATCCACGTATATACTTCTGCTTCTCTGGAGGCAGCTGAGGGTGCAGCTCTGTTTCACCATCTTTTTTCCCTCAGATCTTCTCATTTATATTGTGGCTTCCGGTTTAGTGTTTTATAGCATCCCTGAGAGTGCAAACAAGTGGGTCTCTGATTCTTGTGCCTCTTCTTTAGCTCTTTTCCTCATTCATCTTGTTCAAGTCTGATGTGTTAGTTCTTGCTTCATCTTCTTGTATTTTATTATGTTTTATTTTATTTCATTATTATCCCTTACAAGCCTGTTTGTATTTTAATGAGAGACAGAAAGGGAGTGAATCCAAATTGGAGGGGAGGAAAGGGGAGGAACTGGAAAGAGTAGAGGGAGGGAAACTGTAATCAAGATATATTATATGAGAAAAGAATCTACTTCAATAAACGGGGGAAGTGGCAGAATAATAATAATTAATACTACTAATAAAATTATATCTTTTTAGAAAATACTAAGATACAATGAACACAAGAGCCTTCAGCACTATACCTGTGACGCACTAAACATTTTTACAGAAATAGTAGTAGTTTTATAAACCTTCCTAGAATGTTCTAATTCCCTTCTTACCATAACTCCATTTAAAAGATTTGTTACTTCAAAAAATTACCAAAATCCTGTGCAGGTATATCTTGAAAACTACTGCAATTGTCCTTTATCTTTCAGTAGGTCACACCATTTATAAAGACCAAGACAAAATGTTAACAAGTCAAGCAAAGCTTTTCAATCAACCAAAGAGGAGGCTGAGGTGATGCTTGCTGGTAAAGCACCCAGGTGTGAGAACCTAAATTCAGGTCACCCTTCATAAATATCACTTGGGCACAGACGTGGCACTCTTGCAGCCCCAGTCTGGGAGGCAGAGACAGGACCCCTAGAGTAAGCTAGCTAGCTACAGTAGTTGAGTCAGAAAGCTCTGGGTTCAACTGAGACCTTGCCTCAATATATAAGGTACAGAGCAATTGAGAAAGACGTTCAACATCAACCTCTAACATCCATGTACAATATATAATAGCACAAACATCTGTGTTCCTACTCATGCAAACACACACACACACACACACACACACACACACACACACGTACAAGCGCGGTATTAAACGTTTGATTGTCCCTGCCTTCAGGATAACTAGGAAAACCTAAAGGGTCACACAGATGAAATTACTACTTGGGTTTTATTACTTCCCCAAACTCCTCATTGTTTTAGAGATCCTAAATCTCTTAAAATTGAGTCCCACGATGGGCTGAATTCTCCCTACAAAGAGTCTATAGGAATAAACTGTGAGGGAAACACTGGGCCAGACTGAGAACATATGCCAGACTACACTTTGTGGAGGAATGATTTGCAGCTTCCAGAAACTCATAAAACTGAAGTTACAAATCCACAATGCATGGGGTTACTTGTAAATATTACCATGACTTGATCTTTTACTCACCTTCCAGAATGAAGTGCAGGTTATATTGCATTTCCAATCTAAAAGTACACTGTTAACACCTCCAGAAGCATATGGAAACCATTGTTCCTGGTCTGTTACTGTAGTTTTAAAATGTTCATGTAAAAGAAACAATGCTCTGAGCACAAGCTTACACATTAAAACCGAGGCTCGGGAACTTGACTTACTTAGAAACAGTGTCTACTACTGAACATATTTCCTTCATATTATTTGAAAGCATCTCTTTCTTACTACTTTTTAACTTTAACACGGCAAGGGAAGTTCAAGTTCCTCATACCATTCCACAGACTGGCCCGAAACTCACTGTGTAGCCCAGGCTAGCCTTAAACTTTTACACAGCAATCTTCTTGTCTCAGCCTCACGGAGTACTGAGACTCCAGGCACTCGCCGCACTGCCACTTTTCTCGATTGGTTTGGTTGTTCACCTTGTGGTGCTGAGCTTGAATCTAGGCCCTTGTACTTGTTAGGATACTCTACCAACTGAGCTTATCCTAGCCCTCCTATTTCTCAGAGAATATTTAGTCTCTCATTTTGTTTCAAGTTTTCAATTATATATAAAATTCTAACAAATATCTCCCCAACTCACTGTTTTTAAATAATGAGATTAAACTATATTAATAAAACTCCCATGTAATAAATCTAAAGTCATATAATGAATAGCATTAAATATTCATTAGCCTACTGGTTGTCCTATATATGAGCATTTTTCAAAAGGATTTTGGGAAACAAGATACTGAACATGAGGGGAAGAGGAAGTAGTGGATTATTTAGGCAATGAGCTCCTCCTATTACATTAATTAAATTGTCTACAGTAAGGTTTACTAGCCAATCAGGGAATACTGGGTTCAGTGACATTTTGTCTCAAAACAATGATTGAGGAAAGATATCCTATATCACCTCTGGGTCTCCATAGTATGTGCACTCATTTGCATACATACACATGCACTACATATACACAGTTAGGACAAAAAATAAATAAAAGAAAGAATTTAAAATAAGGGCCAAACAAGATAGATCAGCAGCTAATAGGTGATCACTGCAAAACTTGATGACCTAAATTCAATCCTGAAATCCACATGATAGAAGGAAAACCCAATTCTTACAAATTGTCCTCTGACTTCCACAAATATGCCATGGGACGTGTGCATTTCGCCCATACACAAACACACAACAAAGGTTTAAAAAAGAGTTAGACAATAAAAATGAAACTGGAACATGAAATCCATTTTTAAAAATTATTTTTAAGTTATAGCTTTACTTTTATATGTCAGGAACACACACACACACACATATTATATGTCCGGAATATAGATAGATAGATAGATAGATAGATAGATAGATAGATAGATAGAGAGAGAGATAGAGAGATAGATGGATAGATAGATTGATTCCAGATTGTAGAGACGATTATAAGGACTGTATACTTAGTGAAGGTATCTCCAATCTCTGTTTATATCATATTAAAAATTAAATGTTTAAAACTAAACAGCACGTGACATCTCAGATCAGCAAGAAGTCTAGCATTTTTATGTTCAGAGGAATCATAAATAGCCACCAAGAGCAATAAAATTCTGATTGTATCTGTTTTCCAATGATCAGTTTTAGATAATCATGTAATTTTTTAATTGTTTAAACATTTTCTTGTGTTTACCTTTCTCACCATTCTCTTCTCCGGCACTGGAGGTTATTAGCCTGTTTGGTTACATTCCCAAACACTGTAAGTCTTTCTGAGCCAGCACTGCCAATCTTTGGCCACCCTTCGACTCCCTCTGATCTGTATGACCAGATCTCTATCATTTATACTTTCCTTTCTCTGAGTGCAGTTCATTCCTCATTACACTTCTTTTTAGAACCAGCTTGGAAATCATTTCACTGACCACTGCTGCTAACTGATTTGCTTATTCATCTATCTAGATATCATCTGCCCTATTCCAGAAAGATTTCTACTAAATCTTCACATTTTCATTCTTCATATAACCAACAAAATTCCAAATGTGATCAGAGAATAATGATCATACCTGTAAATCCAGCATTTGGGAAGCTGAGGCAGGAGAACTGCCAAGAGTCTGAGGCAAGCCTGGGCTACATAAGACCTTGTCTTTAAAAAACAAAAACAAAAATAACAAACAAACAACAACAAGAAAAAAAACAGAAGGCCAAATGTGATGAATCAAGTTATACTGCACCTCCTGAATCTGTCTCAAATCTTCCTTACTTTCATCAAAGCTTTCATCTAAGGCTTTGGTTAATGTCCTCCTCACAGTCAGTAATTCAACATAAAACAAGTGACCAGGAGTCTGGGTTCCAAACAAAACAGCCCATTAACTTCTACCCTCTTCTGATAAACTTTCTCCATTTATTAACCTACCTGACAGCTAGTGGATAGAGTAGAGTCAAAAGACAACCATCTCTAACTACCTGACCAGCTAAGAGCAGAGGCTTCCTTAGCAAAGGCTCAAATTATTGTAAGACATAAATATAAAGTT
The DNA here is from genome assembly GCF_011762505.2 of Arvicanthis niloticus. Classification (NCBI taxonomy): domain Eukaryota; kingdom Metazoa; phylum Chordata; class Mammalia; order Rodentia; family Muridae; genus Arvicanthis; species Arvicanthis niloticus. The sequence continues at coordinate 42,841,390 of NC_133430.1, forward strand.
GTAAAACGAGGGAAACACTCTCGAGACTAATGGATGCTCTAGGCAAAGACACTTACAACAACACTGGTACAACTTAAGTGTTTGATTTTGTTCTTTACTTTTAACTTGAGGGATTATTGCTGTAAATAATATTTATACATAAACTATTTTTAATATATTTATATGCTAGTTCCACATGTACACCATGACACTAACAACCATCAAGCTACATTAAAAGAGAGAATAAGTTTGGGTCTTACTCATAAAACAGGTAAGTCTTAAAAAGATAGTACTGTGTATAACCAGCAAAAAGAACCATTTTCCATGCCAAGCACAAGTTGAGAATCATAACTCATACCACCTGCATTAGATGTAAACCCAGACAGTCAACAGTTGTCACTGGAAGATAAGCCATGTCACTGCATCTCTCAGAGCTTAAGTTTTCATGCAGCAAAGCAGCTTCTTAAGTAGCCATTTCTAAAGCACTTCTTTGTTTTGACAATAAGCAATTCGATCATTTTTTCCTATCACTGTGCCTCTGAAAGGTATGTTAAAATGTTATGCTCTACGGATGGATTAATATGAAATTATAAAACTATGCTTATACTAATACTGCTTCCTGGTCATTGTGTTCTAAATTACAGATAATGACAGGTTTTAGAAAAATGACTGCTGAATTACAACTCACCATAAATTCTGAATTTTCACTACCTGACATTAATGAAAGCACATGGTACAACCGACCACATTAATAAGCTGGGAATGTGCCAAGTACACTGAAGTCAGATGCATTAATTAAGGTCTCTATCATTACTAAGTCATAGCATTCCAACATACAAAACAGCTTAGAGACACAGAAATTTAGACAATCACTTAGTGCCTTGGTACCTACTTTATTCATCTATAAAATAAGAGCTTGGAACAGATGCTCTCTGAGATCTCCTCCAACCCAAAAAACCTTAATTCCTAAGAAATTAAAATATCTACTCACACTGGAAAATAAACTCATTCATCATTTTAAATGACACAGGTTGTAGTTACAGACATGTTGTAATGGCCATTCCATCCATAAATCAAATTAAAAACAAGTGATAAACAAGTAAGTGTGCTTGTTTGAATGTTGGGGAAAAACATCAACAAGAACTACACGGCCTAATTCCTTAGATATAAATGTCTTAACCTTAATAATTTCATTTAAATGGGAGAAGGCGTAACCACTATGAATTTCTAAAATTCCAAAACCAAAACTCCTAAAAGGAAAAAAAAATCTGTAATCTGATCTATTAAAATAAGTTACCAGCTATCTGATTTATGAGGTGCCTTTGGGCAGTATTACATCTGTACACTGTAATAATCCACCTCTACACAGCAGTTGAGACATTCAATTACAAAATGCACTGTAAGAAAAAATGTTGAGTTTTCTCTTCTTGGATCTTTTGGGTATCAACTCCCCTCATCCCCTGCTTACTCTGGGGACTGAACTCAAGGCCTTGCCCATGCTGGGTATGTACTCTACTACCAGGCTATCTCCCAGCCCTCTGTTTTCTTCGGTAACTTTGTATGTTTGCAATCTTGTGCAGCTCAGCAAAACTTTCCGTCCAAGTGGTCGGAAAGTTTAATTTTGGTGAGGCACAAAGAAGAGTCATTTAAAATACATTTTAAAAACATACCATAATATAGAGAACCCTTTTACCATGCAGTCCCTGAAAACATTTTCAATCATTGTCTTGCTAATTCACTTGAAGCTATCTAAAACCCATTAGACGCTACTGGAAAAAAGCACTTTTTAAAAGTCATGAAGATGAGACTTGCTAAGATGTGTAACACAAATGTGTGTGTGTGCTTGCATGTGCGTGTATGTGTTTGGTGATTAAACCTCATGTACACCAGGCAAGCATTCCACACTGAGCTATATATAGCCTCAATCCTTGTTTACTAACCTTTAAAAATAATTACTTTAAATCTTTATTAATGTCGTGTGTGTGTGTGTGTGTGTGTGTGTGTGTGTGTGCATGTGTGAATGCAGGCATATGTACACAGCATGGCATGGCACAGCATGGAAGCCTAAGAACAATCTCCTCAAAGTCAGTTCTCTCCTTCACCAGCTTCTGGGGATCAAAACTCAGATTATCAAGTTTGGAGGCACGAATCCTTACCCCATGAGCAACCCTGCCAGCCCTCTGATTTTACTTTCTGGTTTAAGACAGGATTTAACCAAGCTGCCCAGATTAGTATTAAACTTACTCTGGTACCCCAGGGCAAGCACTGAACTTGTCACTCTCAGCTTTCCAAGTAGCTAAGATGACAGTCCTACACCACCAGGCCCAGCTCATTACAAAATTTCTAAACAAACTTTGGTCTTCCAAACTTCAAGTTACTGGCTCAAATTACAGCAATAATCTGTTTTGTAACATGAAAGTAGATGATTACTATAACAGGAAAAAAAATACTCAAAGACAAATAAAATCAAGAAATACAGGAAAGGGAGAAAATAGTAAATACAGGACTTTTAAAACACAATTTATGGGGTCAGGCATAGTGGTTTCTTTAATCCCAGCACTCAGGAAGAAGCAGGTTTTCTGTGAATCTGAGGCTAGCCTGCTCTACATAGAATTCCAGGCCAGCCTGGCCTATATGATGAGACCCTAATATGAGTTCAAAAACTAGATCATTTTATCTCAGTCACGATATTATCTGATAGAAAAAATTGTTGCACAGAAGTAGGTTAAATAATATACATAAAACTATTTATAAATGAGGATCAATAAAGGGAAACAGCATGAAATTTTACTAAAAATGACATTCAATAACCAAAGAGTTGTGATTCCCAGGGCAAAGATCACTGTGTAATGATAAACACATTCCACATGAGTACTGTTCATTAAAGCATATAAAAGGAAAATACAACTTTAGAAAGAAATTTACCCCAGGCTGGCTCAGTGTTAGAGAGAGCACTTGCATAGTATGCACAAGGTTCAACTCCCAATGATAAAGAGGAAAAAACCCATAAAATGAAGTTTGTTTCAACTATTTGACAATAAATCCACGAAGTATAGAAATAAAATAAGCCATACTTACTATGACAGTTAGCACTCTGCTAATGGTTTTAAAATAAAGAATTTGAGCCAGAGCCGGGCGGTGGTGGCACACGCCTTTAATCCCAGCACTTGGGAAGCAGAGGCAGGCGGATTTCTGAGTTTGAGGCTAGCCTGGTCTACAGAGTGAGTTCCAGGACAGCCAGGGCTACACAGAGAAACCCTGTCTCGAAAAAAAACAAAAAAACAAAAAAACAAAAAAACAAAAAAAAAAAAATCTGAGCCAGAGAGATGGTTCAGCAATTAAGAGCACTTGATGGCAAGCTCGGTGAGCTAAGCTCAAGAATTACAGGCAGCACTCTAACCTTCACACACCAGCGGTGGCATGTGTGTGCTCACACACATATGCACACACACTAAATTCAGTTACTCATTCGATTAACAATTTATAAACCTAAAAGGAGACACTCAAAAAGCAGGAGGTGCTGGCTCTTCCTCAGTTATTAAGGTGAATGGTTTTTACTAAGAAATCTGTTCCGTGTGTGTGTCTATGTGAGTGTTAGAGAAAACCCAAGGCCTTACACATACTAGGCAAGTACTGTTACACTGAGCTATATCTCCAGCACCCAAAAGTTTGTACTTTAAGTTTATTCTGAAATGTTTGGCTTTGATGGGTCCAACACTTGTATTTGGTATTCTGACTTAAAGGTCAATCAACTGACTGGGAGCCCAGTGTACAATCTGAAAAAGACTATTCCTAGAATCTGGTGTGTGGAAAACTTTTGTAACAGGGAATCTTTCCCACTCTTAAAATACACTTAGCTTCATTGTCTAAATTAAGTAAGTAGATCATGAGGCACAATATGGCCCCAAAAGTAACAACACATTATAACCATTTACAAAGGAGTTACAGTTTATCTAGCAATAAAAATGTATAATAATAGAGCAAAAGAGTGGAAGAAAAGTCTTCTCTTACAACCACCATGTGGAAACGTCTAGTTATTTTCCAACTGCAACTTCTTGGTATGAAAATACCTAGTCTGCCATGATGAAAACCAATAACGCGCCTGCCCGGTCCTGGTAAGACCACAGGAGGCTGAGTCACCAGTGTGGAATCCATTATCCTCTGAGAAAGATCCTAGTCTGCTACAGGAGAGCACAATGTACTTTCTCCAGCCACAAAAGTCATTTTTCCTTCCCCTGCTGTCCAGCTGCCCAAAACTTAGATCCCACGGTCACTGAAATATGACACTTTCACAGAAATAAGAGCTGGATCAGGTGCTTACCAACAAAGCCACTCTGTATAATTATGTCTAACGTTCCTTCGGTTTTACTACTCAGAAAATTACACAATTATAAGTCAGAAATTTCACCTGTGTATTTGCTTCACATTGGAAACATGCTACTAAATACAAAGACTAAAAATATTAGAGATCTTAGTAAGTTAAAAGTAACAGAACTTCAAGAAATCCTGTGTTGCCAGGGTTGTCTCAGAGAAAACAGCACATTCATGAGTTCCTGCAGGGAGTTAAATGAAGTACTTTTTCACAGAGTGACTCAGGAAGAGATACCCAAAGTCTGGCTTCCTACACTTCTACCGACAGGAAAAGCATCAATCTTTTATAGAGGACATACAGTAGCTAAACTCTGAACCTCAGGATTCAGAACTGAAGAAAAGCAAAGGCAAATATGCACTTTGACCCCATTTGTGCAGACTTCAAGTTAACGTGGCCGTATCACTCCATCCAATGCCTAAGTTTATTATACTCATTACAATATATACATTATTTAATCATATAAAAAACTGCATACATTTCTAATCTTTCACATTTCTGTTTCTCTCACTATATCTGCCCAAATTCATTTCAGTTTTTGTTTTCTTTGTTTTTGTTTTAAAACAAGAGTCTGGGCTACAAAGCTCAGGCTGGCCTCAAACTTCGAGTTCTCTCAAGTGTTAGAATTACAAGCATGTACCACTGTACATGGTTGTCCAATTTTTATTACTTAAGTATCGAACTAGAAGATTTATTTCCTTCAAAGTAACATTATAATCGCCAAAATAAAATTTAAATAAGTACAGGATGATCGTTTGAGTAATAAAAAACATTTTCTTTTTTTAGGATGAATATAAAATTTAAGCTAAGGAAAGATGATTTTATCATTCAGCCACCAATTAAAAAAGTGTTTATGCATAAAGCAGTGTTACTTAAAATTCTAATTTATTTAACTTTGGCCTGATTATACAGCCAAGGTTAAGGATATCTGCAATAAGTCATTTCATGTGGTAGAGAATGGAATAAAAAAGTCTCCCTTGAGGCAACTGATCTTATACTTTGTCATCAAAGGATTAATAATTTTCAAATTCCTAAATTGCAGAGTTGTGGAGCCCAGTCCTAGTGGATACATCTATACAATGACTCCCAAAACCTAAGGCCCAGAGAACACTGCAGAAGATGGGGCAGAAAGATTTGTAAAACCAACTGTCCCTAGAGGCTTTGCAGGTGTGGCTCTGTGTCAGTCACATGCACATCAGTAGGAGGCAGAGAGAAGAGAGGCTGTGCCTGTGCTCAGTGTTCTGACCTGTGAACATCTGAATGATTAGCAGCCCACCAGTCCCTGAAAAAAGCAAGCCTGAGAAAACTATCAGTCAGGTATCAGGAGGCCGGACAGAAAGCAAACTTGAGACAACCACCAGGCCAGGGACAGGCCAGGACAAGCTCCCAGGGCAGAAGAAGCCAGGCCCCACTTAGAACTAAGAGCCTGGGCAGGAGGGAGCCTGAGACAGATGACCCTGGCATGGGGCTACTACTGCAGGACTGGGTAAGGAATGAGCCTAAGACAACCACCACATTGACACTATGGAGCCCAGACAGAGAGCTAGTCCAAGACAACCACCAGTCTACCACAAAAGCATGACAGTCTACCACAAAAGATGACCCCTAACCAGTGCCATATGCCCAAGTGTGGCACAGCACTCCTGAGACCCCACTTCTGAGATAACCCTAGACAGAGATCCTGTGTGCCAATAACAGGAACAAGTGGTAGAGAAATGGAAGAGAGAGAAACAGAAGTATGTGTGCACAATGAAGAGAGACAGAACTGGAGGGTAATAAGGAACAGTCTGATGTGACTAGACAGTGATGCACCCTGGGACCAAGGTGGGTCCTGGTCTGTGCTTGGGGGGATGGAAGAGTCTGGGTCTGAGGCCCTTCAGTAGCAGGGGTATGTTACCAGCCAGGCAGTGGTGGCGCAGGCCTTTAATCTCAGCATTTGGGAAGCAGAGGCAGGCGGATTTCTGAGTTCGAGGCCAGCCTGGTCTACAGAGTGAGTTCAGGACAAGCCAGGACTACACAGAGAAACCTGTCTCGAAAACAAACAAAAACAAAACAAACAAAAGGTTCAGAGACATGTTGATATCTGAGGGCTGTGCAGAACTGCCCCTGCGTGACCTGGGTGGGAAAGCTGGTTCTGACGGAGTAAAAGCAGGAAAGGTGACCCTGCCCCAGCCAGCTGGAGTAACTGGGGAGAGTGGGCCCTGAGGATGAGTGTGAAAGAGCTCCTGAATGGTGGTGTGGATGGAAGAGAGAGATAACCTCCTCCTCACTTGCCACCTTACCACCTGCAACAGGTAAGAGACCCGGCCCTGGGGTCATGAGACAAGAGAGCTGGCCCTGCCCTCACAAGCTACATCACTCAGGAGATCATGCCCTGAACCTTGCCTGAGCAGCAACAGTAGAGCTGGCCCTGTAGCATGAGGTGAGGCAGCCCCTGAGAGAATGAGCATAGGAGAGCTAGCCCTGCTTCTTGGCTGCTGGAGGTGGCACAGATGAAGGAAAGATATCCTCTCCTCCCTCATCCCTCAGCATCTATGGCAGGAGGGAGACCTGGCCTTGGGGGTCGTGAGAGTGGAATAACTAGCAATGTCCCTCACCAGCTGCAACACTCAGGAGAGCAGGTCCTGCACCTCACCTGGGCAGAGAGTACAGCTGGCCAGGGTTGTGGGGTTGATAGTGAGCCCACCACAGTGGTGCGGGTGAAGGAGAGCTGGTCAATCTGCCAGCTCTGGGGCCCAGATCCGGGGCTTTGAATTGGCTCATCCCAACATCTACTACATCAATACTGCTGGAGTAGATGAAGAAGCCAGTCCTACAGATCCACAACTACAGGATCGCCATGACACAAGGCAACACAGGATATGGCAGTGAGGTTCCAGCGTTGATAGAATAGCAGAAGCCAGAGGATTTGTAACAGAGTCACTGCAATAAACATTTGCAAGCAAAGAAGTGTGGACAAAAGGGTATACTGTGGGACACACTGTGACACAACTAAAGCTTTCATGAGATTTTTTTTCCCCTGAGGGGAGGTTGCAAGGGTGGAGGGTGGGTACAAGAGGAGGGGAGACGTGTGAGATCAGTCACATCAGATGCTAAAGTTACAAGGAACTAATAAAAAGGTTTAAAAAAAAAAAAAGACTGTAAGAACAAAAAGAGTCAGGGCTTTTGCTGTGAAATTGTGTCTCCTGGGTATGTAAGTCTCACCAATATGACTTCTCAAACATGAGTTGAACAAGAATGACACCAATAAAAATGCCAAAATCGACAGGAAAAGTCCAAGAAGACTCAAGCCTACACAAAGAGCCATAGGCAACTAAGGAACGCTGAGAGTGTGAGAAACAGTCTTCCCCAGAAAGAGCACAACACTTAGTTATTCACTATCATAGGATCGGCCCTGAAAACATACATACGAGTAACATTATGTAGATTGAGCAGATTATGTTAGGGATATATATGTATAGACATAAACATATGTACATACAACAACAATTAATGAAAAATGTGGTCATGAATTTGAAAGACAGCAAGGAGGGGTATATGGGAGAATTTGGAGGGAGGAAAGAGAAGGGAAATGTTATGTAATTATAATCTCAAGAAGTAAAAGCAGCAAATAAAACAATTGTCAAGCTATGCTCGGTGACGGAGTACATACTTAATATATATACATGTACAAATCAATAGAAACAGAAATCAGTAGAATGAATATCCTCATTTCTTTTCTTTTTTTTTTCTTTTTTTTTAAGGTTTTTCCAGACAGGGTTTCTCTGTGTGGCCCTGGCTGTCCTGGAACTCACTCTGTAGACCAGGCTGGCCTCGAACTCAGAAATCCGCCTGCGTCTGCCTCCCAAGTGCTGGGATTAAAGGCGTGCGCCACCACTGCCCGGCCTCATTTCTTTTCTTGTCGCCATGATAAAATACCCACACAAATGCACCGCCAGGGGAAAAGGTTGATTTGTTTTAGCACACCGTTCAGGGTACAGGTTCATCATGGGGAGAAGTCAAGGCAGCAGGAGCTTGAAGCAGCTGGTCCCACTGTCTGAGCAGTGAATCAAGTGCTCAGCTCACTTTCTCCTTTTCATTCAGTCCAGGATCCAACCCATAAAATGGTGTCACCACAATTAAGATGGGTCAGGAATTATCTATTAATGTAATCAAGATAATCCCTACAGGCAAGTCTCCAGGCAAGCTCCCAGGTGAGTCTAGATTCCTGCAGGTTTACAATAAACATAAGTATTAAAAATATATAATTATAACATTAAAAACACTCTTTAAGATTCCTCAAGCTAGTCAACTAGGGTTGGTTGTGGTGGTGATAACCAGTACTCATTAATTTCATGTTGCAAAACACATGGGTCCAACGTGGACTTATGTTTTCAAAAAAACGGCAGAAAATCTATCTCTGATTTTTACAAGGTAGCAACTAGTCGTTTTTTGTTTTTTTTTTTTTGTTTTTTTTTTTTTTTCATTTAAATCCTATGTAAAGTAACACTCTAGGGTCAAACAAAATAAATTTCACTAGTTTCAATCTCTAGAAAAGGCTCTGGGAGCGAGGGGGTTAGATAAGGTAAATCGTAGTAGGCAGGGCCAAACCAGGAGACCTTCACAAGATAAACTAAGGAGTTTGAAGCTTATGGCCAGAGTTTTTGGTTTGGTTTGGTTTGGGTTTGGGTTTTGGTTTCGGTTTTGGTTTTTTGGTTTTTTCGAGACAGGGTTTTTCTGTGTAGTCCTGGCTGTCCTGGAACTCACTCTGTAGACCAGGTTATGGTCAGAGTTAAAACAGCATTTCCCAACCATTTCTTTAGCGCAGGAGCTTCCCTCTACACCAAATGTTACCCAGAAACCTAACATGTAACACAGATAATGGAATGTTCTCTGGTTGAAGTGAATGATAAAGACCTGCTACTCCAAACAATTTCTCTGAAAAGCTAGAGTTTCAGGAACAGCTGAAAAATCACTGCACTCCAGAATGACGTGTACAGCTTCCTAAACTATCAGTTTTATTCAGAGGCTGGAGTAGGAGGAAAAGAATATGGAAGGTAAATAATTTTTTTTTAATACAAATACAGAATATATTACAAAATTTCAATGAAAAATTTAAAACAACACTTCTAATCACATCTCTATACAAATTGGGTATAAAAACTGGCCCCCTGTTGTAAAGGTGACTTAAAGTGTGTGTGTGTGTGTGTGTGTGTGTGTGTGTGTGTGTGTGTGTGTGTGTGTGAGAGAGAGAGAGAGAGAGACAGACAGACAGACAGACAGACAGCATGCACATGTATAGAGATCAGAAAATAGCTTGGGGGAGTTCTCTTTCCAGTGGGATTGAACTCAGACTCCCTTACCCGCTGAGCCATCTTGCCACTCCCTACTTAAAATATTTGAATAAAGCTGATGGAGGATGTAAAAAAAACCACTGATAAAGATTAAGTATGAAGTATCATGGTTATTCACATGGGTTTTCTAAGCAGGAAGGCAACTTTTTGTTTTCTCAGTTTGGGGTTAGGGGACAGTGGGGCCATCACGCCAAATGTACAGTTTATAAGTGAAACAGAACAGCCTCAGACAGGAGACATCTAAAACAGTCCAAGGAGAGAGGAAAATAATATAGATTGTGACACGGAGGGAATATGGTAAAGTCTGTAACTTGAAGGGTAGTTTTAGGAGAAAGTATACACCATGTTTGATAATGACTTAAATGCTTTGCTCTCCCGTTACTTAAAGGACAATCCACAGATGACCCCAGCAGCACTCCACAAGCATGGCATCTCTCCCTTCCCTATCAATAATACCTCAGGGAAAGACTATCTCTTTGTTCACCTCTGCAGCATCAAGTTCTAGCACACAGAAAGTGCCAAATGAAAGGACATTTGAAGTTAGGCACCAGGATTGACAAGAAACAGAAGAAAACCAAGAAGCCAGGAAACTTTATAGGCTTAGATTTTCCAAAACCTACATTAGTAAGGGTTCTTAAACACTTTAACCTCCCTAGACCCTGATACCCACCAGAGGTGGTGGAAATGAAAGGTTATTAGAGCAAAGAGGGATGTGGATCTGTTTAGAAATCGTTCTTGGGGTGATTCCAATCTGTACTGTCAGGATAACAGCAGTTCAGTTCACAGGAACCATCATCGGGAACTCAATCCACTTGCAAACACCATTCACGAATCAGCAAGGGCAGTGTGAGAAGAAACCGAGAGGATCTGCCAATGGGCCAGAGGCTGCAGAAGCAGCAAGAAGCTGCTGAAATAGCACAAGTTCTTTGGTGAGTTTCTCTCTAGGAAGTCATGACAAACAATATCAGCAAACACAAGGCAAACCAATGCCACAGCAGTGTGCACAGTCTTACTGGGTTTTATTTATACCCTTTCGAAACATCATGTGTTCTCTCAAGTGTCCACTCTAGCAAAATCACATGCCCTTTTTCCAGGTAGCTTCTAGAAAAACACCACTTGCCTGTTCTCAGAAAAACATCCTCTCAAAAAACAGTTTCTAGAAAAACATCACACGACACAACTAGGCTCCAGAGAAACCAGAGATTTCCACTTTAAAACATATTAACAGCTTTTTCCACTCTCTATATCCTGGTCCTCTGTTTCTTAAATCTTCATATTCTAGGATGAAGAGTAAAAAAAGACACTCTAGAACTCAGCACCAGCATTTCTAAGATTGCTGTCTCCCGTGTAGACATTTTCAAAGTGCTGCTGGCCCTCGCTATCCACAGCTTCTTCATTCACACACTCAACCAACTTTGGATATGAATGGGGGGCGGGGGCATCACACCTGTCCTGAACATGTATAGACTACTTTTTCTCGTCATTATCCCCTAGATAACATAACAATTTACATATTGCTTACACTGTATTAGGTAGCATAATTTACCCAGAGAAAAAGATACATAAATCATAAACAACTATTATGCTACTGTATTCAGATTTGACATGCCAAGGGTCCTAAAACCAACTCCCTATAGATACCAAGAGACAATCAGATTAACTAAAACCAAACTGTATTTTGTCTCCTACATTTTCATGATAAAATCTAGGTGTAAGCTGAGTGATACTCTAGAAATTAAAATCTTGTCATAAAACACACGATTTACAGCTGTTGTTGAGTTTAAAAACTTAAAAGTACTATATTAAAAATATTTCCAAAATGTAATGTAAGCTAGACATGGTGATGTACATCTGTAATCCTAGCACTCAGGACACTGGGATGGGAGGACTGGTGTGAATGTAAGCCCAACCTGAGCAATGAAACAAAAGCCTATCTTTAAAATAAAGACTCAGAATGCAGCATAAGTTTACCAGATAACACATTTCAAGGTTATATCTCAACTGACCATTAACAAATGTCTAATGTTCTGCTTGTATATGTGTGTGCATGCTTATTGAGAAAAGAAAAATGCACTAACATATTACAAAATCTGGAATTATATTTAGTTTTAAAACTCCTATTGAATCTAGAGGTGGTGGTTCATGGGTTTTTTTTGGGTTTTTTTGGGTTTTGGTTTTTTGATTTTGCACAGGGATCACTGTTTAATGTCTGGAGCTCCATACTCAAGCTAAACACAGAGAAGAAAGTCTAGAAACATAAGTATATACCACACAGACACAAAAAATTAAATGAGGGAGAGAACAAAAAAGAAAACATTAAGTTTGTTTTTTTTAAAAGGTCAAATCTAAACTGAAGAGAGAACTACTTAACTGCAGGCACATGTTATCATTATCACCAAATACAAAACACAACCCAGTTTGTTCAGAATTTGCTGTCAAAACAGACGTAGAGATTTTATATGCATTTTTTCCAGGCGTAATCTTTCTGTATAGCTCTGGCCAGCCTGTTAGTATTTTTTTATTTTTTCACATTTTTTAAAAATGTATTTTTATTTTTAAATTATGTGCATGTATCTATGTAGGGTATCTGCACCTGAGTGTAGAGGCCTAAGAAGGTCAGAGGACTTCAGACTCCCTGGAGGCAGTTACAGGCAGTTGCAAGGCACCCTAACAGGTGCTAGGAACTGAACCTGGGTCCTCTGTGAGAGAAGCAGGTGCTCTTAACCACCGAGCTATTTATATAGCCTCTACACTCATTTAGTATAAACACCCATGCATGAGCGCATGTGTGTATATATGTGTTCATATTCATTTGATGTAAACATGCATGTATGAGTGCATGTGTGTATGTGTGTACTCTGTGTGTATATTTATGTATGTGTGTACTCTGTGTATATATATATATATATATATATATATATATATATATATATATATACACACACACACACACACACACATGCCTCAGCACCTATGAATATAATAGGACAACTTGAGGCTCACTTCTACCAACAAGTGGGTTCCAGCAATCACAGTCATCAGGCGTGGCAGCATCATCCAGACCCATGACCTACTTACTAATCTTCAAAATCTTCCTGCCTCAGCCTGTCAAGTGTTGGATTATAGGCATACACTGAAGTCACCTGCAGGGCTTTGGGGCTGATCTGACTTGGGCAGTAGACAATGAAAGGACAGACACATCTAGAGAGAAGCTGGGGTAGAGTGGATGGTGAGCTCTGATAGGAAGGGAGCCCAGAGGGTCAGCAAGTCTCAGCATGGGGTCTCTGTGGGGAGCAAGTTCAGCCACTGGAGCCTGAAGGGAGGGAGGGAGGGAGGGAGGGAGGGAGGGAGGGAGGGAGGGAGGTTGATCCTTGACAGGACTCTGCTCTTATCGTGAACATCATTCAGGATGCTCATTCCTGAGGAACACACTCACTCTGCACACCTCCCCTTTTTTATTTCTTAGATGTTCCCAATTGGCCTGACTTCTAGTCCAGCCACAGTTCTATTAAGTCTTTGCTGCCTAAGAAGAGAACGGAATAAAACAAGGCAGCCTCTGGCCTGGGTTATTCTGTCCTTTTTCTCAAGAACTAGAAAACCTCAAAACCAGTAAGGTTCTCCTCCTGCAACGTGCCTCTCTCAGGGTGATAGCAACTCCATAGGCGAGAATACATTGTGCCTGGTCCTAAGGCAACACTGTAAACCCAGTCTTGATTAACACATAATGTGTAGCCAATCAGTGAAGATTCTCTGAGAAAGTCTAGAATATACAGAGCCATGAGCCCTATCGGTAAACAATCTTTAAGACGCTTTGAAATATAAGAATATAATTTAAAGAAACCTCTGGGTATAACTTCTGAGCATCCAATCTCTTTAGCAATTCCCTTTTTGAGCTATACGGTGTAAAAGTTCACAATTTCATATACAACACAGTATGTTCCAAAAGCATGAGAAATTACCAAGCAGAATATTCCAAACTGAAGAAATTCTATTTTAAGCTTTTTGGATATAACTTTTCCTGTGTCTTCACCTGCCCCTCCTCGGCCCCCTCCTTCCCTCCTCCCCCACCCCCACTCTCTGTTTAGAGGGCGATTGAACAGAGCTGTTCCCTGTGTTTCCCTGTATATATACACGTATTCATTTATGTACATATATGTGTGTAGGCCAGAAGTTACTTCAGGTGTCTTCCTCTATTACTTCCCACGTTATGTTTTTCTGTTTGTTTTTCAAGACAGGGTTTCTCTGTGTAGTCCCAGCTATCCTGGAACTCCATCTGTAGACCAGGCTGACATTGAACTCACAGAGATCAGACTGCCTTTGCCTTTGCCTCTGCCTCCTGAGTGCTGGAATTAAAGGCATGGACCACCACTGTTCAGCTCAAGAGTAGATTTTTAAAACAGAGTTTCAGGGCTGGAAAGATGTCTTAGCCATTTAAAGTACTTGCTGTTCTTTCATAGGACCCAGATTCAGTTCCTAACACCCACATGTTGGCTTGCAACCACCCACAGGCATGGGCATGATGCACACATATGCAGGCAAAACATTTATGCACACAAAATAAATAAATCTAAGGAAAATCTGAAGACAGTTGTTTCCATGTTGGGGACTTAGCCTGTGGGAAGCAGTCCTACCACAAGGCAGGCACTCAGTGGAAAGAAAGCATGTGCAGATCTTCCCAGGCCTGCTAATATCACACAGGCAACTAACATCATGCTAAACAGTCAAAGATTCATTTCATCCCCACCCCAAAGATAAGGAACAAGGTGATGTCCGTTCTTACCACCCATACTCAGCACTAAGCTGGAGGCTGTAGCTCACATAAATACTAAACAATAGCCTGCATGCTGGCACACACCATCAATCCCAACCATGGAAGATGGAGGCAAGAGAATAAAAAAGTTCCCTCAATAAAAGTTTCCCTCAACTGCGCAGAAAATCTGAGGCCAGCCTAGGATACGAAATCCTATCTCAACCCCCACTCATAGAAAAAAAAAAAAATCCTAACTAAATATACTTTGAAATGAATAAACAAAAACCTGTCATATTTACAAATGGTATGATTGCTTTATACTGAAAATCCTAAGGAAATCTACAAGCCAACTGCCAGAATGAATGTTAGCAAGACTGTAGCATATAAAATTAGTATAGAAAAGCTGAGTTCTGCCAGGCAGTGGTGGCACACGCCTTTAATCCCAGCACTTGGGAGGCAGAGGCAGGCAGATTTCTGAGTTCAAGGCCAGCCTGGTCTATGGAGTGAGTTCCAGGACAGCTGGGGCTACACAGAGAAACCCTGTCTCAAAAAACCAAAAAAAAAAAAAAAAAAAAAAAAAAAAAAAATAATTAAAGAAAAGAAAAGCTGATTTATTATATTAGTAGCAAATATCTAGAAAGAAAAAAAAAGCAGTAAAACCAAAAAATACCTAGGGAAAAAAATGTAATAAAAGATAGGTAACACCACTACATTGGAAACTACCGACCATTGCTGTCTGAAAGTAAAGACCTAAATAACTGAGAAGGTATTACCACATTCACAGATTAGTACATCCAGTCATTTTTAAATGGCAGTTTTCCCCAAATTTAATGCAATTGCAATCAATACTCTAGCAAGTTTTTTTTTTTTTAGGTTACCAAGTGGTTCAAAATTTATATGCAAATTCTAAGGGCATAGAATAATCAAAGAAATTTGTACAATAAAAGGGATAAGGTCATAGAATAATCAAAGAAATGTTTGTAATAAAAAAAAATAAAAGAATAAAGGAATCAGTGCCTGATTGCAAGATTTATTAAGACATTTTGGTACTCAGCACACTTTGTGAATACTGCAAAGCTGCACATAAATCAGTAAGAACTGGACTCAGAAACACACCCACATTTGACTAATTGTTTTTCCTTTTAATTTGTTTCTTTCTGAAAAAAGATTCTCCTTAAGTATACAGCCCAGGCTGGCCTGAGACTCATTGTGTAGCCCAGGCTATCTGACCTGGAACTTGTGATCCTCCTGCCTGTCTCCCTAGAGCTGGGATTCCAGACTTGTAGCACCACACTGCACTGTTAATTGCTTTTTAAAATATTTAAACAAACTAATGGAAAAACAAGAATCATTTCAATAGATGGTGCTAAGTCAACTAGATATTCTTGCAGAAGAGAAAATCCTTTAGCCTTACAAGATATATAAAACTTAAGTCATAATACACTACAAAAAAATCCAAAACTATAAAATCTTTAAAAATTAAACATGCATACTACATAACCTAGCCAGTCTCCTAGGTACTCACCCAAGAGGAAAAAAAAAAAAAAAAAAAAAAACACAGAAGCTTCTTAAAAAAAAAAAAAAAGTTCAGAGAAACCCTTGACATAGACAATCAGAAGCGTGCCGAACATCCATCAACTGGCAAGTGGATAAATGAAGTATGGTACATAAAGTGGTATGTGATGAAATGCCAGTCTGCAGTGCGAGGAACCAGCTGCTGCTACACAAAGCAACATACACAACGAGTTCAGACTGTGATGTGTTCTTAGTATAATTTTTATAAGGTCATAATCTACTATGGAAGAAAACAAACCAGTTGTTACCTAGGGATGGGGGTAGAGGGAAGAATGCAGACAAGAAGGATATAGGATTTTCTTTCTCTTTTTTTTTCTTTCTTTCTTTTTTTTTTTTTTTTTAAGGTAGGTTCTCACTACATAGCTCTGGGTGACCCATGCAGACCAGTCTGGTCTTGAACTCAGCACTTTCCTCTACCTACAAGTTGCTGGGATTAAAGGCATGTACCACCATACCCTGCTAGACACAGATCATAATAGTTTCATAAATGTTCATTTTAAAACTATGTACTTCAAATATGTGCTTTTGATTATATCTTAATAAAATTGAGAAAAGGAAAAAACCAAAACTATAAATATACACCCATTTCTAAAAATATACCCTATTGAAGGCAGGCGCTGTGATGGGTACCTGTAACCTCATACATAGAAAGCTGAAGTGAAATGGTAACAAGTTCCAGACTGAGACTACACAGCAAGAACCTGCTGAAGAAAGGGAGGGAGAGAGGGAGGGAGGGAGGGAGGAAAAGAGGAAAAGAGAAAAGGGAAGAAAGGAGAAGGAAGGGAGGGAGAGAGGAATGGAAGGAAGGAGGGAGGAAAGACAGGGGAAGAAGGAAAAGAGGGAAAGAGAAGAGGGAGGAAAGGAGAAGGGAGGTAAGAGGAAGAGACTGGAAAGAAACATGGGGTTGGTGGTGTGGCTCAATGACAGCTCCTTTGCGTTGCATGTTGGAGGCTCCAAGTTTGTTCCCCATCACAATAAGAAGGAAAAGAAAATTCAAGTGTGGTAGTGCACTCAAGAGGCTGAGGCAGGAAAACAACTTCAAATTCAAGACATAGCGAATCCCAGGCCAGCCCAGGCTACAAATATGGAGAGGGAGGGAGGGAGGGAGGGAGGGAGGGAGGAAGAGGAAGAGGAAGAGGAGAGGAGAGAAGAGAAGCAAGCAAGGAATGAAATACAGGAGTGAAGGAGAGGGAGAAAGAGGAGAGAGGGAAAGGAAAGAAGTAAGAAGGAAATGTATCTTTTATATTCACAATACACAAAGATATTTCAAGCACGGAAATTGCTATCTGTAGTTAACATGAGATAACCAATAGTCCTCAATGATTTGAAATTTCTATTACTGCAAACATCAAACATTCTATAACACTTAAGACTGACAGCACCACTTTACATAATAATCATAATACATAGTATATTATGTGCCCAAAGAACACTAGCTACCATGTGTCAGGCCAAATGCCTTGTAAGAGAAACAAGCTTGAGAGGCTACATTTACAGTGGCACAGCAGGTGCTTAGCATACCCAGCCGGGCTTCACGGCCTAGAAGGAAAACAAAACCTCTGGAGCTTCTCTATCCTTGGGACTCTTTCATGAAATAGTATAGTATCGATTCTCTTGGGCCACATGTTTTCAATGATTTCCTCACATAATATATGTTTTAGTTTTCTCCATTCTCTTTTCAAATAATCTAAATCTAAAACACATGAAACAAGCAAGAAACACAATGTATTTTCCAAGGAAAAGTTAGAAACACTAAATTCACCCCCTCATGGTTGTTGTCATCCACAGGACTCCTAATATGAAGTGTATAATTTTACATTTAATAGCAGCACATTACATAGATTTCTTTTTGCAATTAACTTCCAAAGGAATTAAACATTAATGAGTGCCTGGAATATGAACAAGACATTCATAATCTGAATAAAACAGAAACAAACATCTATTTCAGCATATATTTTAAATCTTTAAAATATATTTAAATTGCATTAAACAATTTTCTTTTTCTTTTTGAGACAAAGTCTTGCTGTGAAATCCAGGATGGTCTACAATCTGTTATCCGCCAGTGCTGAGATTACAGCACATGCCACCCTGCTGGCCTTGGGATGCAGGTCAGTTGATAAGTGTTTGCACAAACCCCTCAGCACAAGGTAGACTGAACCTTGTTGTGGTACATTCCTGCAATCTCAGCACTTGAGATAGCAGCAAAACAAGTATAAGTTCAAGGTCACCTTTAGCTTCTCAGTGAGTTCAGGGCTAAACTGCCATACATGAGACCATGACTCAACAAATATAATACATTAGTTTTTAAAAATATTGTTTTATTGGGCTGGGAAGATGGCTCAGCATGTAAGAGCAGTTACTGCACAAGAATCCCCCTTTGCTATTAACTCGGCAAAAGGTAACTACAGATAGTGAACCTGAATTTACTAACACCATCATCATTTTTTAATGTTTTTTAAAATGTTTTACTTTATTGGTGACAGTTGTCAGCTGTCATGTGGGTGCTAGGAATTGAACCCAGGTCCTCTGGAAGAGCAGAGAGTGCTCTTAACCACTGAGCCATCTCCACAACCCCACTAATCACTTTTAAAATATCAATTAAAAATGACATTTTGGGCAACATCTGAAAGAACACTAAAACTTAAGCCTTGTTTGTTTAAAAACAACTTAGTTATGGCAACAAAGTAAACACTATAGGATTTTATTTAGGAAGAAGCTATATTTAATACTGGTAGATTTCAAGGCCTTTATACTTTAATGGAATGAGTTGTTTACAAATAGATCAGAGTTAGTGTCAGATGCAGTTTGCTTCAGTTACCTGGAATAGCAGGATCATTAAATATATATGAATCCATGATGCAGAGAAACTGCACCATATTGATGGAGCCCTCATTAATTTTCAATGATATAACCACTATCATATTTGTGCTCAAAAAAGGGAGATATATAATCATTTGCCTTCATCTCAAAATTCTTGTTTTTTACACGTTTCAATTTAGTTAAATAAAAGAATACAACTAACACTCCAAAGCATTTCTCCCGAGGCTCATCAAACTTCCTATCTCCTTTTCTATTTGTAGAGAAATCATACACATATTTGTGCATATATAATACATGTACACAAATTATAGCTCCTGATAGACAATATGAAAATGAAATATAAGAATGTACTGAAATTATTTCCTCCCATAAGTAATAAAATTCACTTACCCTTCCTGTCATCTAATTATAATTACAAAATAAGTACTGACACTGTTGATATACCACAGGCTAAAGATAAAGATGTAGTAAACACAGCAATGGGCCACAAAATCACTGAGTATTTAAAGTTTTAGCAGTCTTTCCTTTAACTAGCATCCTGAAAAATAGAATGTAAAGAGATCATTGTTTCAAGTAAATGAAACTTAATTTGATAATATAGTATTTTCATTTAATACAAAGAAAGTTACAAAATGCAACCTTTGTAGAATTATATTTAGCAAACATGATAAAAATTTAATTGAATAATTCCTAACAATTGCATACACAAAAAGAATGGAATAGGCTTTTTTTCCCCTGTAAGTTGGACAAGTAGGGTGGATGTGGAATACAAGCAAGATTAATAAGAGCCTTCCAATTTCTAGTTAGCATGTCTTCCAACTTCCCATCAATTCCGTTAATAAAATAAACAGCACTTTGTAACCTGCACTTTGTGCATATCTCCTGACTAGCCTGAGAGCCAGATCTCACTTTCCTAAGAGGTTCTTCCCTCTTCAGTGCTGAACTACACATCATTGATGCATTTAAAGCCAACCAAACACTTTGTTCCCTTGGTGCTGTCTCTCATCAGTTTAAGATGGATCCACTAACCAAAGGCCCTTGTTGCATATTTCAAGTTTTTGTTTCCTCCTTCTGCTCCTCCTCTTCTCTTCTTCTCCTCTCCTCCCCCTTATCCCCCTTCTCTTCCTCTTCTACCTCCTTGGATCTCACTATGTAGTCCTGGCTAGTCCAGAACTCTAGATAGATAGATAGATAGATAGATAGATAGATAGATAGATAGATAGATAGATATAGATAGATATAGATATATCTATATCTATCTATATATGTATATATATATATATATATATATAGAGAGAGAGAGAGAGAGAGAGAGAGAGAGAGAGAGAGAGAGATACAAGCCAAGTCTACAGAGATATCCTGTATGCAAAAATAAAAATATTCATAAAAATAGTCTGTTTCTGTCTCTGTCTCCCAAGTGCTTGGGTTAAAGGCATGCACCACACCTGGCAAGTTTCTGTTCCTTGTTTTATTTTATTTTTTTAACAAATAGTTCTTTTTAAGAAGTAGATTATTTAAAAGAATAACATAAGACCACTTTCATATGTAAATTACAAATTTTATAACTAGATTCTCCTTTTCTCCCTTGTAAAAATACAAACTAATTTCTTCTGAGTCACTCAAAAGAGCTAAAAACAAGTGAAGAAGGGCAGATACCATTTCTGCCGCATTCTTTGTTATATGACTACCCCATTATCGTTTCAAAACTGAGCATAAGGTTCACCTAGATAAGTAATATACAGTACTTATAAGGATAAGATATGGGAATAAGATAAAGTCTTACCCCAACCCAAATAAAATTATTAATAGGGCCTTGAAGTTTGTATTTTAAATAGACATCCCGAGCTGGGCAGTGGTGGTGCACGCCTTTGATCCCAGCACTTGGGAGGCAGAGGCAGGCGGATTTCTGAGTTCGAGGCCAGCCTGGTCTACAGAGTGAGTTCCAGGTCAGCCAGGACTACACAGAGAAACCCTGTCTCGAAAAACCAAAACAAACAAAAAGAAAATTAAATAGACATACCAGATGATTCTTTAGTATGAGACAAGTCTGGGAATCAACGACTTGAAATTTTATTGAATGTAAAAGGGAAATTGCAAAAATATCAATTACTAAAGAGCAATAACTAATAAATCATTGTTGAGCCTTATTACTAAAGAGCAATAACTAATAAATCATTGTTGAGCCTTGCTTTTTTTGTCTTTGAAAGTAGACTTAACACATTAAAAACATGAACCAAACTGCTACTATATCCAGACTCAATTCTCACTGAATTACTCTCATTCTGTACAGTGTCTCAGGTTCTATGTGCTAAGTAAATTAGGAAGCAAACTGACAGACTCCTAAAACTTAACCCAACAAACCATTTTTTATTACATAGAGTGTCTCTGACATGAGACGACAACTTGAGGAGCTGGGTTTTCTCCTCCCACTAAGCAGGTCCCAGGGATTAAACTCAAGTTGACTATACTACTGGCCAAAAAAAATTGATTTTTCATTTAGAATATTGGCAATATCTTTTCATAGGTAACGGTAAATTGATTTTTAAATTTACTTGAACTATACCTCATAGTGAATGACAAATTTTCACTAAATTTACACATTAAATGGCCAATCTATGAGAGTCAAGAGAGCTATCATAATATTTGTGAGATATACCTCATGCCCTCTTTTTAAAAAGTTATGAGAAAACTAATTCTATTTCTGTTTATATTTATAAAGCACTAGGCAATTAATATGCTATCATTTCTGGCTCTTACAGAATAAAATTTGCATCTTAACAAATAATCCTTAAGGTTTAACATACAAATTCCTGTTATATGTTTGAATGTTGGGGCACAAATTTGATAATAAAACTTTCTAGAACAGAAGTACTAAAAGGTGTCAATAAAGACAAAAACCCTATGAAACTCTCTGATACCAAGGTTCCCTCCCAGACAGCCTAGGCTACTTAACTAGTTCAAGGCCAACTTGAGTTACAAAGCAAAATTCTGTCTCAAAAAAAGAAAAGGGAAAAAAGTGGGGAGAGGGGTACTGGAGTGGCAGCTCAGTGGATGAGAACGCTTGCTATGCAAGCAGAAAACCTGAACCCAGATAGTTGTATCTACATAAGAAAGCTGGGCATGGTCTCAAGCACCAGTAACCCCAGCACTATGAGAGACAGATGCTAGTGCCAGGTTTAACCAGAAATTCTGTCTCAAAGGAATAATGCAGAAAGTAATACAGTAAGACACAGAGCATCTCCCTTTGGCCTTCATGCATATGCCCACACTCACAGGCGTAAGCACACACTGAAACTAAGGCAGGAACATCAAAAATTTAAGGTTTGCCTAGATCACAAGACACATTCTAGGTCAACCTAGGCTATGTCCATTTTCTCAAAAAAATAAAAAAACAAAAAGAGTGATAATAAGACCTGGAGATTAGGGCTGGTGAGATGGCTTAGTGGTTAAGAGCACTGACTGCTCTTCCAGAGGTCATGAGTTCAAATCCCAGCAACCACATGGTGGCTCACAACCATCCATAATGAGATCTGATGCCTTCATATGGGTATCTGAAGACAGCTACAGTGTACTTACACAAAATAAATAAATAAATTCTAAAAAAAAAAAAAAAAAAAAAAAGACCTGGAGATTAATAAGCTCAGAGATTAAGAACACTCGCCACTGTTCTGGAGAACTCCAGTTCAATTTCTACCATTCACAAGGCAACTCACAACCATCTATAACCGCAGTCCCAGGAGATGCAGTGTCCTCTTCTAGCCTCTGGTGGCACATGCAAACATCCATACGCTTAACCAACAAGTCTTTAAAAGGTACATCAGTTTTGCTTTACTAAATAGGAAGAGAGTAAGTGTGGAGAAGTTCATGTGGCTGAAAGTCACAGTGCAGCCTACCCCTTAACCAGAGAGACTTATGGAGGACGCCCACAAGTTTTCAAGCAACCCTCAAGGATGAGTGCTTTCTCCAAATTTTTCTGCCCAAACAGGATGCTGTTTCCTAATTTGCATATTACTATATGTTACTTAAATACACACCACTTACTAATTATTCTCACCAACAAATATATTAAGGAAATGTAAATATGATAAAACTCAATATACCTAATCATTTTGATTTAACACAGAGGACAAAGAAATACAGTAGCCAAAGCCAAAAAGACTATTCAGTAAGCAAAAAATTCAGACTCTTAGGCAGGACAAGCCCATCACTACAATAATCTACTACAAAAGAAATGGGACAGCTATATCACAGACAGAGACACAGACACACACACAGACACACACACACACAGACACACAGACACACACACACACACACACACACACACACACACACACACACACACACACACACGGGGCAGGGGGAGGGGCCTTTGGAGTTGGCAAAAAGAATGCTAAAAGCCAGAGATGAGAGGGGGTGCCATTAAACAGCCATCCAGTGCATACCACAACGATAAGCATCTGCCCTTCAACATTCTATCACAGACAGACAGGGTGAGGGAGAATATTTTCCAATGGTGCAGCCACTGGTGGAGAATTTGAGATGAAGTTCAAAGGGAATGGAAGGAGAACAGAGTGGGGATGAAGGTGAATATGATCTCAATACGTTGTGTATATTTTTTTCAGAGCAAAAAAAGAGTGACACAGATATTGCACAAAACGTCTCTAAAAACCTAAAACAGTCTGCTAGTCATGGCAGTACACACCTGAAATTCCCCAACACTTTTAGGCAGAGGAATCTAAAGTTCAGGGCCAGCCTGGACTAACACTTGAGGCCCAGTCTTAACAAGTACCTAATTATATACCAACAGTATTCCCTCATTGCCATTGTTCATGCATTCCGGTTGACTACCTTTACTGGATTTTTAATCTTAAACCATTCAATCACAGTTATGCTGTCTAAAGCAAAATAAAGGTTAATTAGGAAAAGAGACCAATTAAGGAAATTAATAATCCCATTATGGCAATTATACATACAGTTCATTGTGCAATTTATGCCTGAAGATCTTGTCTACCACATTGTAATTTTCCTTTACCTTCTGTTAAGATTGGAACCATGGGAATATTGTGCTCACAACTTTACAGTACTTCTAGTCTCAGACTACCTTTTACTTAAACTACTTCTGATAAACACTTTGACCAAAATTATGCATTTATACTTCAAAATACACAAAATCACTCTCCCTCCTTCCACCACTGAGCAAGCAAAACTTCCTAAAGCTGGTTCCTGGGATCCATACTCTTAATGGGTTTTTTGGGGGGGTGGGGTGTGGTGGGGGGGGGGGGGGGGGTTGTTTTTTTGGGTTGTTGTTGGGTTTTTTTTTTTTTTTTTTTGGTTTTTCTGAGACAGGGTTTCTCTCTGTAGCCCTGGTTGTCCTGGAACTCACTCTGTAGACCAGGCTGGCCTCGAACTCAGAAGTCCTCCTGCATCTGCTTCCCAAGTGCTGGATTTAAAGACGTGTGCCACCACTGCCCGATGAGACCCATACTCTTAAGACCCACAATCCTGAGGTGATGAGGAAATGATACCTGCATAAGCTTCTCATGAGATGGTTCATGGTAAGACACTACACTGCCTGGAACCAATGTGCACCCAATAAAAGCCAACTATTACCTATCGACAAAATAACTGCCTAGAGTCTGTATTTTCTTCCTTTACATGATTTTAAGTCTAACATAATTCATCAGGACACGTATACATACACAAAAGGCTTTCCAACTAGTTCACTCAATCAATAGCGATAGTATACACCCAAAGTAAGTTTTCACTTCTCTTTTCAATAAAAAAAAAAAACATTTCTTAAGAAATTAAA
This sequence comes from Arvicanthis niloticus, assembly GCF_011762505.2. Lineage (NCBI taxonomy): Eukaryota > Metazoa > Chordata > Mammalia > Rodentia > Muridae > Arvicanthis > Arvicanthis niloticus. The sequence continues at coordinate 42,866,028 of NC_133430.1, forward strand.
GACTCCAATACCTCACGCTTTCAGCCAGACATGTCTGTAGTCTAGCTAACAACACATGGACTGGAAACATTCGAGATTTTCACTGGCTGAAAGGTAGATGAGGGTCAACCTGCCAAACTTCTGCTTGCCACAATCAAAATTCTAATTTCAAAGTAGGCCGGAGAAACTCGCGGCAAGCTGCTACAGACCTTTTAAGACACGGCGGTCTCTTTTTGCATTCCCCGCCCCCATTGCTTAAACTAGCCACACCCTTTATTCCCCCCAAGCGGCCTCCTAGCATCTCCCAGGGCTGTCCTCCCACCCCAGGAATCCACCGTCGCCAGACTCACAGAGTGTGTCCGCACACGTTCACCATCAGCTTCAAAGAAGGGTTCCGGTATTTGGTGGTCTTACACCTGGGACAGCCCTGATCGTCCATGGCGACTCCTCAGCTTTGGGTTTTTCCCCCAACGTCGGCTTCAGTCACTGCCACCTACAAGAACCCCTAGACCAGACGTCAACTAGGTTCTTACCAACAGGCACTTGGCCGGAATGGTCCTTCGCGAAAGAGTACCGGCTGGAAGCCAGGCGCTGCAACACAAACGTTCCGGGAGCGAGTTCTCCGTTCCAGCCGCTACAATTCCATCATAACCTTAGGTGAAACAGCCCAGTATCTTAGAATGAGAGTACGGATGCTTTAAAGTTATACATCTCTTGCCTAATTACATTTTACAAGGAACCATATCATATTAGGAAGATAAATTCTTGTTTTGTTTGGAAACGTCCACATGATTTCAAAGATTTATGCTGGCGTAAAGTCAATAAATAACACAAACCAGTATTCTCTTTTAGAAAGTTGGACAGTCTGCACTGTATACGTCCTCATACTTGTGTAATCAGAAAATAATTTGATTCACACATATAAATATTAGGATAATGCTAAGTGTAGTGGCTCACACCTATAATACCAGCACTTGGGAGACTGAAGCAGGAAACAGCCATGAGTTGGATCTAGGCTACATACTGAATTCTGTACAGCTTGTGCTACCTAAGGAGACTCTGTCTCCAAAAGAAAACAAGACAAAGTAATTGTTTAAGTTCATAAAAGTTATCTAAATGCTATTCTTTGTACCCACAGTACAAATTCTTACTAAATGTTAGAATACTTCTATAAATAATATCTAGCACCTGTTTCTCCACTAAAGCCTTTCCCTCAAGACTGCCAGGCGATCTGAATTGCACAACCTAACTCTCATATGTTTTTTTTTTTTTTTTTTTTTTTTTTTTTTTTTTTTTTTTTTTTTTTTTTTTTTTTTTTTTTTTTTTTTTTTTTTTTTTTTTTTTTTTTTTTTTTTTTTTTTTTTTTTTTTTTTGGTTTTTCGAGACAGGGTATCTCTGTATAGCTCTGGCTGTCCTGGAACTCACTCTGTAGACCAGGCTGGCCTCGAACTCAGAAATCCGCCTGCCTCTGCCTCCCAAGTTCTGGGATTAAAGGCAGGCGCCACCACAGCCCGGCTCTCTCATATGTCTTACCCCCAATAAAATACCTCATTTAGTTTCCAAAATATTAAATAAAAGGTTATTTTGTAAAGTAATTCAAGCAGGGCAGTGGTGGTGCATACCTTGAATCCCAGCATTCAGGAGGCAGAGACAGGTGGATCTCTGAGTTTGAGCCAGTCTGGTCTACAGAGCAAGTTCCAGGACAGCCAGGGTTACACACATAGAAACCTTGTCTCCAAAAACAAATTTAAAAAAAAGAAAAAGAAAAATAAATAAAAGAAAGAAAGAAAAAGACACACAACTTTATTTCAACAATCCCAAAAATCTGAGACACTGACTCTGGGAATAGTATGTCACATTTATTGTATTAACAAGAAGTCAGAAGTCTTTTTTGTTTCTTTGTTTTGTTTTTCAAGACAGGGTGACAGCATTTCTCTGTGTAGTTCTGGCTGTCATGGGCTTGCTTTGTAGAACAGGCCAGCCTCAAACTCACTGAGATCTGCCTGCTTCTGCCTCCCAAGTGCTGGGATCAAAGGTATGTGCCACCACGCCCAGCTAGACAGACATCATAAAAAGCTCTAGTAGATAATTAACTATTCTTATTATAAGGGACACTTCTAGCCGGGCAGTGGTGGCACACGTCTTTAATCCCAGCACTTGGGAGGCAGAGGCAGGTGGATTTCTGAGTTCGAGGCCAGCCTGGTCTACAAAGTGAGTTCCAGGACAGCCAGGGCTACACAGAGAAACCCTGTCTCGAAAAACCAAAAGAGAGAGAGAGAGAGAGAGAGAGAGAGAGAGAGAGAGAGAGAGAGAGAGACTTCTCTGAGCTAAAGATTTATTGATACTTAACAAAGACTTTGAAGACTAAGTGAATTCATAAAATGGCTATCAAATAACAGTGAAATATGGACATTTTTAAATACCAAGCATTTCTTGCAATTACCTCCATCTAACTGAAATTCTGTCTGAAGTAAACTTGTAGACAGGTTGTTTGGGTTTTGTTTGCTTGCTTGTATGAGTTGTGATTTGTTTTTTAAGATTTTTATTATAAGTATTGTATGTGCATGATCGTGTGCAGCCGCCCGACTGTGGTGGTCAGAGGACAAACTACAGGACTTAGTTCTCTGCGTCTTCCGTGTGAGTTCTGCAGATGAACTCAGATCATTAGGCTTGGTGACAGGTGCCTTTACTTGCTATACCATGTCACCGGTCCTATTTTGTTTTAATATTATTTTATTACTTACTTGAGAATCCCACACAATTTATTTTGATCATATTCAACTCTCTTCCACAACTACTAGGTCCACCCTCAGCCTCTGCCTTCCTACCCGCCCAACATCATGTTCTCTCTCTGTCTGTCTGTCTGTCTCTCTTCTCTTTCTCTCTCTATTGTCTCTCTCTTTATGCACCCTCCCATCCAGGTCAGTTTGTGTTGGCCAACTAGTCTTAGGTTTGGGGCTTACCCTGGAATAGATAGTGATAACTACATGTAAGAGAAGTGAGCCTTCCTTTCCTAGAAGTTATCAGATACCAATGGTTCCTCAGCTAATAATGTATGTGATATAATATGTAATGGACTATGTGATCGCTCCTGTTTTATGGGTTGGTTTTTCTTTTTGTTCCAGGCTCTCACACTGGCCCGGAACTCACTGTGTAGTCCAGGCTGACCTCTAACTCATGGCAGTAGAGTCCTCCTGTCTCAGTATCCAGTGTGCTGGGATCCCAAGTGTGAGGCACCATACTTGTCTCAATCAAGTTTTTCCAAATTATCCCATGACTTGAATACAGCTGTATCCATTCTCAGTCACTTTACCTCGCCACAGAATTTTTTCCCTTCAATAAAAACATAAAGGAAACAACCCCACCTTCTCTTAGAAACTAGACAGAGTAGACATCCCTAGTTAAGGGTCTCCATATGTTATGGGGGGGGGGGGGGAAACAGGACAAGTAGCTACATATTGCATTCCAGGGGAAGCAGGCCATGATGGCTCAAGACTTGACACCAGTATATAAGCATCAGTGACTCACTTTATAAACAATTTGAAGTAAGAAACATAAAAAGCTGTGCTGACCTAGAGGCCTGTCATGTTGCGCTTGCTGGTTTTTAAAGGCCTTAGTAAACTTATCACTAAATGTGAAACTCTACAAAAATAAAGGTAACTTTAGGGTCTTTATGTTTTAAAAGAGGAGAAAGCTTCTGGTGAATAAGTGTGTTCCATGAGCCAAGAAAGAAAGACAGGGAGACAATTTAGTCAATACTATGCTCAGATGCCATCCACTCAGCTTCCAGTATTGCCGGTTAACGCCAGAACTGTCTTTGAAAAAGAAAACTCCTAACCACACTTTAAAATGAATTGCTCTTCTTTTCCCTCGAGCCTTAAGATCAAAGAGAGGAAAAAAAAAAAAAAAACACTAAAAAACGTGCAGGAGGAAACTGCTAGAAACTCTCCCATGTTCTTACATGCAGGCAACTGCTATTGGAGAAGCCAGTGATGACAGGAGAAGCCCAGTGAGGACGACTGGCCTGAAACTCTGTCAGATACTGAGCTCCAAGAGCTAGAAAATATTGTTTATACATCTGAGCCACAGCACTAAGAAAACTGGGTAGAAATAATGGTGTCGCTACTTACTACGTACACAACGATTCAAGCATTGGTTTTCCCAATAACAAATTAAAATAATACTTGTACAGTCTGAATGCAAATGCTTAACACTATACCTTTTAACTCTCGTTCATAGTAATAATATTGCCAGTAACATCTAAAAGAAACAGTGTACTGATAGGAGAAGCATGATTTTCTTTCAAAGCAGATAACTGTACTTGAGCCTAATTTTTTTTTAGCCCTAACCTCTGTTTCTTTCACACATTATAAAGGTGCATACCTTTAATCCCAGCACTCACTCAGGAAGCAGAGGCAGGCAGATCTCTGAGTTCGAGGCCAGCCTGGCCTACAGTGTGGGTTCCAGGATAGCCAGGGCTACGCAGAGAAACATTTTCACAGAAAAACAAAGATGATGGGGGGGGGGGGGGGACCGGGGGGGGAGGCGGAAGAAAATTTATAATTTGGGCTTACCTAGTGGACTCACAGCACTACCTTGTACAAACCAGAAGCTCTGAAATGTAAACCATCATCACTGATAAAACCTAGAGGAAAAAGTATTGAGAGTACCAGACTTCTGATTCAAGTGTAAACGCCATCTGTGTTAGAAAAAAAAAAAAATCTATCAAGCTTCCTGCCTTCAATTAACTACATTCTTGCTCTTGCTAAATCTGCTGATCCAAACTAGCAACAAATCTACCTCCCAGGGCAGTGTTTTTTAAATGTAAACTTTCCTCCCTGCCCTAGGGCTATAGACTTATCAGGCTTTCCTTTTCGGAAGGGGCAGAACCTGCTACTTTGTCCCTTTGCTAGAGATAACATCTCTCCCCAATTCTTAAGGAAAAAAAGAAGTCCCTGCCGAACAGTGTAATGGGCCCATCCAGTAGAATGCAGGTCCTCAAAAGGAAAGGTTGACTTAAAACACTTAACTAATTAGAGAATCGCCTTGGAGTGTTTCAAATTGGCAGCAAGTATCAGAGTCTCTTTGGTTTTGATGAGGATGACAAAATTAACTGGGAACTATTGAGAGCCTTGGAGCTTAACTTCTGCGGAAAGCCCCTTTGAAAGCTAAATAGAAAAGGCAGAGGTAAGTCAAATAGAACAGCAGGTCTTAGTCTACCAGCTCTGTTCCTGACTGTCACATTGTTTGGTATCTATTAGCATTAGTGTTTGAATATAAAATACCATACACACACACACACACACACACACACACACACACACACACACACACACGGAAAGCTCACGTGATGCTTAGTCCCTAGCTGATAGAGCTATTTTGAGAGCTTCTGGAAACTTTAGGTGGTAAAGCCAAGTTGAGGGAAGTGGATCACTGGGGGGTGTGAGGGGGCAGCATTATGGACTGTCTCGTTCCAGGTCCAGAGACATATAGCCAATTGATCATGGACTGAACCCTCTACAACCATGAGCCAAAAAAAAAAAATTAATAAACAAACAAATAAATAAAAGCCAACAACAAAACCTTCCTCTCCTAAGTTATTTGTGCCAGATGTCTTGTCAGAGTAATGAGAAAAGTAACAGTACCATCATAATTCAGTAAGTAATTCAGCAAGTAATTCTTTTGCTTAAGCTAATTCAATGTGTTTAGGGCTTCTAGGGAAATCTATACCATCACAAAAATATAGGAGAGCACTAAAACCTTGCAATCAGTCATTTTTCTGTCTGTATTTCTTCTCTGTACTGTTGCCTATGTGAGTCAAGGGTCACTCTTTACCTTCTTCCTGTTGATCTACTACAAAGGCAGATAACTTGATCACCAAGAGCGTATGAGCATGTATACAAGTCTTGATTTTTCTAGCACAAATAGGAAACCTTTAAAAAAGGGATTCTGATTGTTTTGATTTGGGAAAGTACTCATTCTAGACCAATTGGCATTGGCCATGATGGTATACATAAAAAACTACACATGACAGCACGCTAAACATTTACAAGTTTGATTTTCTTGAAGCCAGCTCTTGCTAAGTGACCCAGACTGGCCTATGATTCTGGATCAGTCCTCCTACGTCGATGAGAATGCTCTTCTAACCACTCTCCAGCTACCCACTTATATAAAACCTCTGTTCCATATTGAATTACTTGTTTACTTTCAGAAAAACATCAAATAATCATGGCTCCATGCACTTGCCACTCTGTTCCCTTTGCCTATGAGGAGCCACTGTCCTCTCAAAATTCTCAGCCTTCAAAGACTCAGCTCGAAGCCCACGCCCTACTTCCCACCACTCTTTAAATGAGTCTCCTCATCCTTACCATGCTCTTACCCTAGACTGTGTTCATTTGTAAATATGTCTTCTCTCCCCAATGAGAACTCAACCTCCTAGAGAGACCAAGACTCAGTAGATTCCTCCTTCCGTCCTTCTGTTCCTAAGGCAATGCTTTATGCTTGGGCAGGACTCAGAGAATGATTGAGAAGTGAATGCTCCTTCAGAAGTGCTCACTACATCGCAACCACCTTCATTAAGTAACAGTGGAGGACCAGCCTACATTAACTCCCTGAGAGAGAAAGAGCCTACCAAGAGGCCAGTTATCTTCAGACAGCCAGAGTCAACTTGGAAATGGAAATTCCCGTTCTAGGGCTAGAGAAATAGCTCCAAATTCGGGTAAAGCCTGATGATGGGACCCATGTATAAGTAGACAGAGAGAACTGCTAACTGATTCCACAAAAATATTCTTTGATTCTCACACATGATCTGTAGCACATATATATACTGACCCACAATAACAATAGTTGATACTAATAATAACAACATAGTTTTAATTTTAAAGAAATCTGAAGCCAGGCAGGGGTGTCATACCTTTAATCCCAGCACTTGGGAGAGAATGGAAGGCAGATTTGTATAAGTTCAAGGACAGCCTGGTCTACAGAGTTTGTTCCAGAACATGGATAAACACTATCTCAAAAAGAAAAAGGAAAAGAAAGAGAAAGGAAGGAAAGAAGAAAAAGAAATCTGCCTTCTTGGTAAAAAGAAAAAAAATCACATGAACCCCAACGTAACTGATGTTGTCCTGAACCAGATTTTCTCCAAGACACTAAGATGGAGAAAAGATCTGCTTGCTTTTAGAAACAAGGATCTGGTTTTCCTCCTGCTCTTTCCATCACACCATCTCAGCCTCCACTCTTTCAGATCACAGCACAGCATGACACTGCGAGCCGGCCCAGCAGATTCAATATTCCCAACATGGTGGAGGAACAAAACAGAAGCAATTTCAAACACCATTGGGTGTAACCTGTGCTCCAAGAGAAACTCCATACAAAATACAGTTCCACTCCAATGTCACTGACCATGTTTGAATCTACTATGAATTATGGCAGGGCATGCTCTGAATTTCACCCTGCCCAAGCACCGGAAGACTAAGATTTCTGGTCCTAGAAACACCTTCTGTCACTGGTGTATAAGTTCACAAAATTCCAGTCTGTAGCAGGACTTCGTAAATCTCCTAGGAATTGAATCCTCCAGCCCCCATGATCCATTGCTTCCACAGATGCACTATTACAGACCTGACAGAGCCACTGGTGCTTACATAGAACCTGACAGACGTAGTACACTACAGACAATATACAGAGACAATAATCAAAAGCTAATTATGTTCTTTTCTAAGTCATACACTGTACTTGATTGATAGTAATTTTAAAGGTAACTCTTATGACTCTCTAACCTGGGCAAAGGAATTTAAATTAGGTATAGAAAACTGAAAAGCCTCCTTCTTCGCATTATCAATAGGAAGATAAAAAATTTTTTTGCAGAAGATTAATTATGTATTAAGTTCTTTTTGGAATGACTTACTTAATCTTTACAGTAATCTTTTCTACTTTTTTATACTTAAGTTATCGGCACAGCTAGGACTGAGCCCAAGTCTAGATAGCTGAGCTTGAAATACGTATCTCTTCCACGAAATCATGCCCGCTTCACCGGTGCTTTACTTACTTTGCTCTGATAAATAAAATTCAAAGAACCAAATACAGAATGGCCACCCAGATTGGACTGAGAAACAGAAAGTACTAGAAAACAAATGAACTCCAAATAATAAAGCTATAATGAATTAATTATGGTGCATAATAAGCCAATGTTATCAGCGCATACAAATGTACCGATATAAGATGTCAGGATTAGGGACAAGTATGTAAAGGTTAAGTAGGAACTCTCTTTACTATTTTTTGTGATTTATCAGTAAACCAAAATTATCCTAAAATAAAAGTATATTTTTAAGTGCAAGAAAATTAAAAAAAAAAAAGGCAAGGAAGTTTTAAACTCAAATATTATCCTGAACTTGATAGCTATCTGGATGTTTTCAAAGGAGGAGACACATAAAGTATTGACTATGATTATCAATTTTAAATCTGCCAAAGATGTCACTTACAATTTCATCTCATTAGGATATGGTTGTTTAAAAGAAAAGAAAGGAAGAGGAAAGGAGGGAGAGAAGGGGAGCTACTGGGCTGGTAAGCCTGACCACCTGAACACCAACAAAGAGGAAGAAGAAAATCACAATCAGAGAACCAACTCTCAAGAGCTGCCTCTGACCTCCACACACGTGTCATGACTGGCACGTGTGCTCTTGCATGTGCATGCCCACACACACCAAATAAGTATTTTAATGGAGAACACTTAGGTTCTGTCTCAAATATCTCAGCTAACCAACAATAAAGTCGTAGCAAAGAAAGAAAAGGAAAAAAAAAAAGAAAGAAAGAAAGAAAAGAAAGCAAACCTCACCAAATTGATGTGACAGCAGGTGACCCGAACAGCTGCTTGACAACATGCTGAAATAGGCAGTTATGAGTGACTGGGAAGCAGAAACGATACAAGGCCACCCTGAAGTAAAGGTTAGGGGGAGGACATACAGCTGTTAGAGTTTGAGAAGGAGCATCCACGGACACATCCAACTGACCCTCCGCAGCCACAGAGACAGGCTCATCAAAACCTTCTGACTAAGACCTCATGCAAACCGTGAAGGAAAGAAACCCAACTGAAGATATTCACAACACACCTCTACACTTCAGCCTCAAACCTGGAGACCAACCTTCCATTAGCGTGTGGACGGCAAGGGCTGCTGACCCTGTCCCAATCTCTTCCAATACATCTGTGTATAGAGAGGGTGTTCTTCCCAGACCTATCTATCAGCTTCAAAGAGAAGCTGTTTATCCATCCTAGCACCACATTGTGTGTGGAGGGGGGTGGCGGTAGGCTTTCCTATTAGTGTGTATATTTTGAGTGTTTCTATTATGGTAAGTAGACTTGTGTTCCTAGACCATTATAACTTAACTCTTTTCTATACTACTTATCCAGTATAAACATTCAGTTTTATTTTCTATATGCTTATTTGTATTAGGTCATCTCTGGGTTTCTGCTGACTTTTTTTTTTTTTTAAATGCTTCTTGCTTTTGTCATCTCAGTGGGCTACACACACTGCTTATTTCAAAGTTTTCAAGTTCTCCCCCCACCCCCAGAATTTTCATTACTAACAATGCTTCTCTATCAGAACACTCCTTAGTGCTGTTCCTGACCCTTCTGAATACACATCCTTAATAAAGACATCCCTTAGTGGGGGAGGAGAGGAGGGAGGTGCTGGAGAGCTTCGGAATTAGTGTCTGAAGTTTTGTCATCTGCATACCGAGGGTGGTCTCTTTGTTAAAAAATTTAGCTGTCCAGACCTTAAGGTCACGCGATTAGTATTCCCTTGGGAATCACTGGGCCTTTCTTTGAAAGAGCGGTCCAATTTTCAGGCCGCACTAGATAACTGCCCATTCAGAAGCTTGGCCAGGAAAGAATGTCGGTGTTTTCCGGCAGGTAAAGGTGCCTGGGGGTCAGGGAGAGAGGGAAAGGCAAGGGGTGGAGTGGGAGGCGGGTGATCGACAGGGATAGAAACGGTGTCTCCTCCTCCCACTGAATGCGAAATAGCCAATGGGGTGGCGCGGCCGGGCCGGCCGGGCGGCCAGTGCCATATAGTATGCAGCAACCGGAGGAGTCACGTTGGGGGAACGGCAGAAAGCAGCTATCCGTTTACACTACTTTGCTCTAGCAGCTATCTTAATGGTGACTGCGTGGCCTGGGGGAAACCTGATCGGCCAGATCCAGCCGAAACCGGGAGGGAGGGAGTGGGCTTTCCGGAGGGGGGAGGGGGAGGGAGACGAAGAAGGAGGAGTAAGAGAGGGGGAAAGAAAGAGGAAAAGAGTGCGAGGGAGTGAGGGAGGGAGGAAAATAAACAACAAAAAATGTCCTCTTCCTCCCCCACCGGGCAGATTGCAAGTGCGGCGGACATCAAGCAGGAGAATGGGATGGAAAGCGCCTCGGAAGGACAGGAGGCGCACCGAGAGGTGCCGGGGGGCGCGGCGGCTGGGCTGAGCCCCCCGGCTCCAGCTCCTTTCCCCCTGGAGCCGGGGGACGCCGCGGCTGCCTCCAGGGTAAGCCGGGAGGAAGGGGCAGCGGCGGCCGGAGCGGCAGATCAGGTACAACTCCACTCGGAACTTCTGGGCAGGCACCAGCACGCAGCCGCCGCGCAGCCCCCGCTGGCCTTCTCGCCGGACCATGTCGCCTGCGTGTGCGAGGCGTTGCAGCAGGGGGGCAACCTGGACCGCCTGGCCCGGTTCCTTTGGTCCCTGCCCCAGAGCGACCTGCTACGTGGCAACGAGAGCCTGCTGAAGGCGCGAGCGCTCGTGGCCTTCCACCAGGGCATCTACCCTGAGTTGTACAGCATCCTCGAGAGCCACAGCTTCGAGTCGGCCAACCATCCGCTGCTGCAGCAGCTCTGGTACAAGGCGCGCTACACCGAGGCCGAGCGAGCGCGCGGCCGGCCGCTGGGCGCCGTGGACAAGTACCGGCTGCGCAGGAAATTCCCCTTGCCCCGCACCATCTGGGACGGCGAGGAGACGGTGTATTGTTTCAAGGAGAAGTCGCGCAACGCGCTCAAGGAGCTCTACAAACAGAATCGCTACCCCTCGCCGGCCGAGAAGCGGCACCTGGCCAAGATCACCGGCCTCTCCCTCACCCAGGTCAGCAACTGGTTCAAGAACCGGCGGCAACGTGACCGAAACCCCTCCGAGACCCAGTCCAAAAGGTGAGCGCCAACTTTCCTCCTCCTCCCCCTTCCTCCCCCCACCCCTTCCCAGCTTTCTTTTCCTCCAAGCGCTCGAAAACATGGCGCTTACCTTCCCCACCAGCCTGGTCCGGCTGCCCACCTCTCCCCGCCCCCCACCTCGCTTCCCTATGGGAAGGGGGGACGACGGTGGCAACGGGCGGGCGGGGATCCTCCCTCCTAACCCTCCCCCTCCTGCCCCCAGAAGTTTCTGGTCGCCCTCCTAGGTCCAGTCCCCGCCCCCACCTCGGCTGGTCACTGCTGCCCGGCTTCCCACCCCCATCCTGCTGCCTTTGAAGTTGCCACTCTCGCCTTGGTTCTTTCAGAGAGCCTGTGTGCACGCCGGCAAGGCTGCTCTCACCGCGGCTCCGGGCCCGCAGGGGCTGTCGGCGCCGGCCGGGGTCCCTGCCTCCGACGGGTCACCCGGAGCCTGGAGTGCGCACACGCTCCAGAGTACCCAGGGTTCTACTGAGCCCTAGGCCTGCCCTGGAGGTCACCAGGGGCGCTCTAGAAGGAAAAGGAGCGTTAATGGAGACTAGTGGCTCAGATGGGGTCTGGGGACGTCGAGGCTTTAATATGACAGAGTTAATCATTCACCCTGCCCGCCGCGGTTCCCATCGCTGCTAAGGCAGCGTGGGGTGTGGGTGCTACTCGTCTCTGCGGTGTTTTGAAACCTGATTCTGAACAACTTCGGATCGGGTTACAGTGCATCAGAGGTGGCAAGACTGAAGGACAGTTTCTTGGACCCCTAACACAGTATGATTCCCTACTGACCGGGCAGATGGGAATAGGGGACACGCTGGCTCAAGGTGGGCAGCAAGAAAGTAGGGGAGCTATCCACTCAGTCCTCCTTCAGCCATCCCCCCCCGAACCCCTCCCCGTTTCAACTTTATTGTGTTTTCCCCTTCTTTCGTATAAAATGCAGGGGGGGGTTCACCCCTTTTGTGTCCTTTAGAGTAAGACCCTTGACAGTGTGTGTTTAGGTGTGTGTGTTGTTGTTGTTGTTTAGGTGTGTGGTTGTTGTTGTTGCTGCCGCTATAGTTGTTGTTGTACGGGTAAACTAAGCAGAAGGTTGATGGCCCCCCTCCCCGCGGGGATTTGAAGAGAAGAGAATCTAAATGCAGTTCAAATGTTCTGCCCTGGGAAGGAACCCGGGATCCATGGAGCCAGCTGGCCTGGGCCAGGTGAAGGTGATCACCCTGCGCATTCCAGAGCCCGCCCTCGCTACTTTGCCCTGCGCCCGGGTGGAGCCTGGAGGCCCACAGCTCACCGCAGGCAGGGAGAGAGGCGCACTATGCAGCCCTGACCCTGGTTGCCCGTAACCATAAACAGAACATGCCCGCCGACTTGCGAGCACCCTCCCTCAGTATTGAGAGAGGAAGCAACCTAGAGAAGGAGCAATGGTTAGGTGACCCCACCTATCCCGGAGTGCTCTGCAGATGAACTGAAGAAATCTCCTAAGTACTGGGTATGAGGCCGGTGGCACATGTAGGGCAGCTGTCCTCTAGCCTTTGCTATGGAACCGGCCCAGTTCCAGGATCTATCTACACACACACACACACACACACACACACACACACACACACACACACACACACATATCCTGAGCCACGCTCTGCTGACTTTATCTTCCTCCCCATTAACTCCACACCCTCAACCCCCAGCCCAGTTGCCTAGTATAGGCCCCTCTCCGGATCTGCCTCCCACCCGCACCCCTGGTGAGTCACCCTCACCAATGGCGACGGCTGCTCTGCTTCAGCTCGTAAATCAAAGCGCTTTCTGCGCTCCTGGCCCCAAAGCCCAAAGCCTGGGTAATCCCCTCCCCTCAGCTTGAAAGGAAACCGACCACACTGGGATGTTGGATCCTCAGCTGGACCAAATCTCACCAGGCTTCCAAACTGCTTCTGTCCTGCCCCGCCCAAAATCAAACCAAACGAGGAAAACTGCCACCATTCCTCCATGACCTGAACTTGGTATTTCCCTTATGTCCAGGATCCTGGAATAGAAGGACCGAAGACTCAGGGAAGGAGTCTGATAGTTACAAGGCCAGTGAGTGGTGCTCACCTTTCCCCTCTCATCTCTCCCGAGCACTGGATGGTGTATGTTAAATAGGCCCCTATGGCTTCCTTTGGATCCAAAGGCAACTGTGCATATCAAGAGTTGCAAGTGTCTTTCCTTCAAGGGCAAACCACTTTATTGAGTGAGAGTTGTTTCTCTGGTGGAATAAAAGTTTGGGAACAGGTGAGAAAATGGTCTCTTGTTACCTAACTGGCAAATAAAACTGAACCCCTCATACCGCCTGCTCCTTTGACAGTTCCATCTACCTTCAAAATAACATGAATGTGAAACAGCTCTCCTAAACAGCAAAAAACGACACATTAACGTTTAATGAATTGTTTCTATGGCACAGGTAGCACATGAATACTGTGAGAATGAAAACACAGTATTAAAGTGCTTTTAGTTGAATTTTACATTGTGCAACCTTCTGGTCTTTCTCAGAAATTTAAAAAAAGGGATCCAACTACATCTCACTGTCTGGCTGGGCAGGATTTGCTTAAAACCTCATAGTTTTAACAGGGCCAGCAGATACTTTGCTTTGCTTAAATATTGCCTTTAATGGTTTGAAGGATGTTTTACAGTCTGTGTGGATTGTCAATCCCTTGACCTTCACAATGTCTTCTCTTCCCCCTGAACAGCGAATCGGATGGCAACCCCAGCACTGAAGATGAATCCAGCAAGGGACATGAGGATTTGTCTCCTCACCCACTTTCAGGTGCATCTGATGGTGTCACCAACCTCAGCCTTTCTAGCCATATGGAGCCAGTATATATGCAACAGATTGGAAATGCTAAGCTGTCGTTAAGCTCGTCTGGAGTTGTGTTGAATGGAAGCTTGGTGCCTGCAAGTACTTCACCTGTCTTCCTTAATGGCAATTCTTTCATTCAGGGACACAATGGTGTTATCCTTAATGGACTGAATGTGGGAAATACACAGACAGTGTCACTGAACCCACCCAAAATGTCTTCAAACATTGTGGGCAATGGCATAGCCATGACAGACATCCTGGGATCTACCTCCCAGGATGTGAAAGAATTTAAAATCCTCCAGAGTTCTGCTGTGAACTCAGCAGCCACCACCTCCTACAGCCCTAGTGCCCCTGTGTCATTCCCAGGCCTGATACCCTGCACAGAGGTGAAAAGAGAAGGTGTTCAGGCAGTGGCCTCCCAGGATGGTGGCTCTGTGGTGACTTTTACTACACCTGTACAAATTAACCAGTACGGCATTGTCCAGATCCCTAATTCTGGAGCAAACGGCCAGTTCCTTAATGGGAGCATTGGATTCTCTCCACTGCAGCTGCCTCCGGTCTCAGTAGCAGCTTCACAAGGTAAAGGCTTCATTTGGTACCAGTAATACACCAGGGCATGTGTTGGTTAGTTGCTATAAATGACAGGTTTAGTGAAAGCTATAAATTCATGTTATTGTCCAGATACATCGTTGGTTTACACAGTTACAGAATAGCCTTGATATGGCTTCCAGTACCTAAATACTATCCAGCTTGCCTGATTTTCTTACATTCCTGGGGAATGGAGTTTTATCTTCCCCAAACAGAATGGAAAAGTACAGTTTCTAGCAGACCTTGCCAACTCTACAATTATAGGAATATGGTAAGTCAATCAGTGCTTATAAAATAACCCAGTACTTGACGTTTTAAAATTAAAAATTAATAAAATTGCTAGGAACATAAAATTAGTCAAGCAGTTATTTATTTGACCAGAAAATGTTTTAAAAGAATAAACTAAAAGACTGAATGTATTCTTGCTTACATCGTGTTCTTCCTATAATTATCATTGAAACCCAAAAAGACCTAAAAGAAATTTAGAAGAACACGTGCATTTCTGTTGCTTTAGATGTGTGTTCATTTCTCAGCTGTGTGGGTTTATGTTTATGAAAACAATTGTGTCATTGTGTATTTGTGGCTTTACTAACAGCAGTCTGTTAGAGAAAGGAAATGAGCCTGAGGCTGGCACATCAGTTCCTCAGGAATGTGAATCGAATCTGTATCGCTTGTCGTTTTTCTCTGTGCTGAAATGGGAACAGTTAGGATTGGCCTTGGGAAGCTGAGCAGCCTCCAGCTCTTAGGGGTGGGAGATGGTGATCCCGTTCTTTCTCCTGTAAGCAAGTCTGAAAACCCAGATTTTTACCAAAGGTCAACCTGCAATGTGGTCAGTTTTTGTACAAGTCTTGCTTCTGTAGCTACGGTCTACTTCAACTTATTAGAGGCATTAATGAAAAATAGTTGTACATTTCATTCAGTTATTTGTCTCTCTTTAGAGAAAAAGACAGTAAGCCGCCATGGTCCTGTGGCACACTCTTCAGCTGTCTATTGAGTGCTCCAGATTATATAAGAGTTAACCTAAGTCACACTCCAATTTAGGACAAAAGACAAACACCCCAGAGAAAGCCAAACTATCTATGACTCTAACCCAGCTTCCCTCTTTATGAAAATTTCCAAGCCGTTTACAGCATTTTAGAGACAACAAAGTTGCACGGATAGCATAAGTATGTGTGTTAGCAGTGTGGATGCTACGCTTCTCATCGTAATCAAGACAAGTGCGATCACTTTAATAGCTAGGGTTGTTTTGGGACGGGGTTGGGGGCGGGGGTTGTTTACACTTTTTTTTTTCTTTCAGTTTTTCTTTCTTTTTTTTTTTTTTTTTTCTGAGACAGGGTTTCTCTGTGTAGCCCTGGCTGTCCTGGAACTCACTCTGTAGACCAGGCTGGCCTCGATCCTTTCAGTTTTTCAAGACAGGGTAGCCCTGGCTGTCCTAGAACTGATTCTGTAGACCAAACTGGCCTCAAACTCAGAGATCCGCCTGCTTCTGCCTCCAAGTGCTGGGATTAAAGTCATGAGCCACCACTGCCTAATAATAGTTAATTTTTCAATGGGCTATTTACCAAGAATAAGAATAGTTTTGTCAGTTAAAATAGCTAAGATCAAATGACAGGGATCCGACCTTTTGAATCTCTGGCTCCGGTAGGCAACTCCTCCGTCGTAGTTGTGTATTACAGTTTTGCTGTAGAGCATTTTGGAAATTTGGACTTCGTTTTTAAAATGCTAAGATAGGTATGGTGGTAAATGCGAATCTGTAATCCTAACACTTGGAAGACTGAAGCTGGAAATTGGGGATCAAGGCCTACCTGAGCTACCTAGTTACACAGAGCTACATTCAAGCTGAAGCGGGTTACATAGTGAGAGTCCATCTCCAAAAAGCGCACCAAACCAAATCAAGTCAACTTACACTGAACATTCTTTAAAATGTCCAGAAACATAGTCCTTTCTTCCTAGATATAGGAAGAAGTTCCATAGGAAGTTATGGGGGAAAGCAGCCTGCTGATAACTGTATTCACTTTATAATCAGAGAGGATTTGGGGCTTTGTTTGTTTGTTTCTTTGTTCGTTTTTTTCTTCTTTAGCATCATTGTAAAATTATACTTTGCACCTGCATTTTTTTTCCTGTTCAGTTTTTGTACTGAAATTTGTACAAATTTGTAACTCAGTTGTCGCTATACTTAAAAAAAAAAATCATGTTCTAGCCAGGCATGTTAGTACATGCCTTTCACCTCAGCCCTTGCGAGGCAGAGGCAGGCAGATCTCTGTGTGTTTGAGATCAGTCTGGTCTACAGAGTGAGTTCCACCACAGGCAGGGTTATATAGATAGACACTGCCTTAAAACAAAAACAACAACAAAATCATGTTTTATATCTGAGGCCTTGGGTTCAATTCCCAATACTGAAAAAGAAAACAAAAATCAAAAATCATCCTTTAGAATATATCTGTTTTCCCCTTCATTTATGTAAGTTAGTGTTTTTCCATGTTCAGGGTATGTCAGTTTATTTGTGTTGAATAGCTGTTGGGGAAATGTTGCTACTTATGACTCTGTTAAAAAATAATCATTTTGTGGACACGTCGCTAGTGAACAGTTTCACAAACACACAGACACAAAGCAAAATATTGATCAGTTGTGGCTTTTTCCTCCTTAAGGTTTTGAAGCCTACAAGACTTTTTAAACGCACTTAAAACCAAAGGTTTAAAATAAGAGCAGTTCGTTCACGTGTATGGCCTGAAAAAAAAATTAAGTTAAAAAGCAATGTAACATAGATCGAAGTGGTTTTTTTTCGTAACCGTCTTTCTGTGATAAATTCTCATGTATTAGTAGTTCACATTTTTAAAGGAGTTCAAATATAGTTAGTGTTTTCACTTTTGGTTTCTCATAGAAAGACATCCTTTTGCGTGCATAAAGTACTTAAAGATGTAAGCCATCGGTGGCCCTGAGGACTTCTTCACATAGGGAGCACTGATTGGGGACTTCTTCACATAGGAAGCACTGTCATCACAGTTGATTTAAGAATTCAAGAAGGGCCAGGCAGTGGTGGCACACACCTTTAATCCCAGCACTTGGGAGGCAGAGGCAGGCGGATTTCTGAGTTCGAGGCCAGCCTGGTCTACAGAGTGAGTTCCAGGATAGCCAGGACTATACAGAGAAACCCTGTCTCGAAAAAACCAAAAAAAAAAAAAAAAAAAAAAAAAAAAAAAAAAGAATTCAAGAAGGGCACCATTGAGTGAACTACTTAATTTTCTGCACTTGTAAAGGAGTCGATTAGACCTCTAATGAAGAGTGAGGTCAGTACCCCATGTTAATTCTCCCCCAGAAATCTCCCTAAATTCCTCTTTCTCTCTCTGGTAACACTTGGGGACCCGAGTCATCTGACAGCCATCATTTCCCTTTCCCTTGTAAAGACTCAGAGGGAGTTGTATTTGATTGAGATTTGAGGGTCTTCACTGTCCCACGTTTCTCACTTAAACTTCTATTTTCTACTTATAATTTTTCTTCTAGTCTCCACAGACCATTAAAGTGGGGGCCTCAAAAGACACACCCTTTTGACAGAGGCGTTAATTGTAGTCCTTTATGTTCTTCTGTATTTTCAAAAGAGTACTCCGGGGTTACCATTCATTTCTCCCATCTCTACAGCACTGAACATTTAGAGCTAGAACAACAAGTGAGGGAGGGGGGGGGGGGAAAAAACTGGAGAGTTTTGTTGACTCGAGACTGCTTTATTGGTAGTTCGGTGGAAGTCTGAGGCTTGTCTGTACAGGTTGATGTCATTAACTTGTTAAGTTCCAGAGAAACTCATTTTATGTGGTATTTTCGACCATTTTCATTTACATTTTATGTCAGTACCTGAGCAGTCCTAACGGAAATATTTTGTTTTGCAACTGTGTTCTCTCATTCTAACTGGTAGAGTGGCCACTAGCAACTGATTAAGAGATGGTAAGTCCATGATAAAGAGCCAGGAACTCGGCCAGTAGTTGAGCTCAGACAAGATTGTCTCTTCTTTTTTTCTTTTTCCTTGAGATAAGGTCTTACTATGTAGTCCAGACTGGCCTCAAAATCAGTCTTCCTATCTCAGCTTTTATCCCCAGGTCCCACATACTTGCTCGTTTTGATTGGTTGGCTTGTATTTCTATTTGTTTTAGATGCTGAGTCTTGAACCCAAGGCCTGCACCATGCAGGTGATCTGCCACTGAACCCTCTCCCCAGGCCCTATGCCTCCTGCCACAGCCGTCTTTCATTGGTCCTTACAGTGACATGGAGGTTAACAAACATAGATGAAAGTAGCTCAGTGGCAGAATCTTTACCCAGCATGTAGGAAGCTCTGAGTTCAGTCCCCAGCACTGCAAAAGAAATACAAAAAATATATATAGAGAAAGCTAGTCTGCCTGAGTCCTATTTACTGTGTTGAAGCTGGACTAAGTTACATATTTAAGTGTCACCTCTACATAAATACTGAGGAAAAATCATGTGTGCTAAAAGGAGTGACTGTGTGTTTGTTTTATTTTTCTGTATCATTTTCATCAATGTGAATTGGTACTTTTCCCCCTAGGTAATCTTTCAGTAACTCCAAGCACTTCGGATGGAAGCACATTTACAAGTGAATCAAGCACGGTTCAGCATGGTAAACTTTTCCTGAGCCCTCTTACCCCCAGTGCAGTGGTATACACTGTTCCTAATTCTGGCCAGACTGTAGGAGCTGTGAAACAGGAAGGCTTAGAAAGAGGCCTGGTCTTTTCTCAGTTGATGCCTGTCAATCCCAATGCACAAGTAAATGCAAGCCTGTCTTCGGAAAATCTCTCTGGGAGTGGCCTCCATCCACTGACCTCTTCGTTGGTTAATGTGTCCACCGCCCATGGTTTTTCCCTGACCCCCCCTACACTACTTAATCCCGCTGAGCTAAACCCTGACCTTGCGGACAGCCAGCCAGTGTCTGCACCTGTGGCAAGCAAATGCACTGTGACATCTGTCAGCGACACTAACTATGCAACCCTGCAGAACTGTTCCCTTATTCCTGGTCAAGACCTATTGTCTGTCCCACTGACCCAGGGCAGCCTGGGTGAGATAGTTCCAACAGCTGAAGAGCAGGTGAGTCACGCCTCGCCAGCAGTCCACCAGGATTTTGTCAGAGAACAGCGCTTGGTTCTGCAGTCAGTAGCTAACATAAAAGAGAATTTCTTGCAAAATTCTGAGAACAAAGCAACAAATAACTTAATGATGTTGGACTCGAAATCCAAGTACGTCCTCGACGGTCTGGTTGAACCCGCCTGCGAAGACCTGGAAACAGACAAAAAAGAGCTGGCCAAGCTCCAGACTGTTCAGTTGGATGAAGATATGCAAGACTTATAAGCCTGATTCACTCCACCTATCTCCGCTTCTCTGCTTTAACAGGGGCAAATCCTTTTCTTCCCGAAGCCCCGAAGATGGAGAGCTTCCACTCATTTAGAGGAACACACTGTACTTCTGCAAGCAAGTGCATTTGGGTTGAGCTGCATGAAGATCTCATAGTTAAATATACAGGAGTGGCACTGCATTGCTGAAGCCTTTCTGGTCACATCATGCTCGCTTTGAAACAGATAGGGGCAAGACAAGTGAATCAAACCATCCTCTATCATTTAGTCAGCAGTATAACTCCACCGGCAAAATGGAACGTGACAGTATTTCAAATTTAAAATGTATACACCTAACTTAGAAAATTAAATAATAGCTCCAGGCTGTTGGAAGCAATGTAGTTGGGTTTTTTTGTTTGTTTGTGTTTGTTGTTTGTTTGTTTGTTTACTTTTACTCTGTGGGCATTGAGATGGTTAAGAAACAATGGTACTCTAGACTCTCATAACAGCATATTTTTTTCAAATTATATAGCTTATATGTATGTGTGTGTGTGTGTTTGTGTGTGCATACACATATTCATCATTTTCAGCAATTTGGGGAAAGGCTTGGTTTTAAGTCTCTACGTGTTTCCAAATGTGATTGCTAATAGTCAAATGTGGCAGAGAAAGTTTGAAATGCCACTAACCTCTGACACAACTTGGGTACGAATGTAAATACAGGTCTCTAAGCAAGATCTGAGTTAAGTACAGTGAGTTTTTATTTATACCGTGTATGTCTCTCTTCAGGCTTCGTGAACTGAAAAGAAAAATGTCTTCTTACGTTTAATTTATATTTATTGTTTGAGCAGGAATAGGACATCTTTGTTTCCAACCAAGTTTTATTTTTTTGTAATGTTTATCAAGAGTCTATTAAGGTCAATGGTAACACTGAAACAGGAACTGTTAACCCCCAGGACTGGAACTTTGTCGCTTCTCCACACATCCTTCTTACTTTCCCAACTTTGATTCATTTAAATATGTTTTCTATAGACTCCTATGTGCCTTTTTACCTTGTGGCCTTTTTATTACTAGTAAGGTACAGAAGTGTCAACAGTGGTGTTGATGGTTCTTTTGTACCATCAAACAGGGTTAAGTTTACCACAGAACCCCTTTAGGCAGGACCTCCATTTCACTAAATAGCATGTGTAACATTTGTCATGCAAATGGATAGACAGTTATTGTTGACACTCTTCATTACAATGAAAGTACAAAATTGTAGAAGACCCTGAAACAGCAATTCTGCAGGCTATGAAAACAACCTTTTTTGTTCTGTTTTGGTTTAGTTTTGTTTTTTTTTGTTTTTGTTTTTTTTTTTTTTTTGTTTTTTTTTTTTTTTTTTTTTTTTTTTTTTTTTTTTTTTTTTTTTTTTTTGAGACAGGGTTTCTCAGTTTAACAGAGAAACTGTTACAGACTGTCCTGGAACCTACTTTGTAGTCCAGGCTGGCCTTGAACTCACAGAGATTCACCTGTCTCTCTGCTTCCCAAGTGTTGGCATTCAAGGCCCGGGCCACCACTACCCAGCTTAAAAACAACCATTTAAAGTAAACAAAGTATATGTAAATTGTTCTAAACAAAATCTGTCCAACTGAAGGTTCCCAGCAAGTTTTGGATTGGTTGGTATAGTGTAGCACATGACTGTTGCCTGTCCTATTTAATTAAGCAAATCCTTCCAGTTTCTGTAGGAAGTTCTGTTTAAAAGTTTTAGCGGGATTCTGTATCCACAATATAACAATGTACTGCCTTCATGCTGTTAGTCCCAGGGCATCTCTGATTTCAGAAAGAATGCGATCTTGTGTAAGGTGACTTTTCAGTTGTTAAGCATAAAGATAGTACCAAACCTTGTTTTTATAAGGTGGTGGAAGAGACAGACTGCTTGGTTTCTAATTAAGATGCTCGTCTGCTGAGCAAGGGTTGCTGAGGATTTAGCATTTGTTGTTACTACAAAGGGCACTTGCAGTCAAGATAAAGAGTCCTATAAAGAATTTTATGCCCATCATTGTGATAGAGAACCCAAATCCCATTTTTGTGAAATTGGTGAATGTCCCTCAATTGCTGAGATATGCAATTTGGGCCACAGGTTGGTTGGTTGTTTGGGAAGTTTTTGTTTCGTTTTCACAAAGCCGGTTGCTTCAATGTGGTTTTCTACTGACACTACTTACACAGCCTGGCTGCCCCCCCCCCCCCCCCCCCCCCCCCGGCCTCCTTCCCAGTTGTGTACTCATCATATTAATGTGATTAACTTCATGGTCTTGTAGTATAGTTTACATAAAAATGATATTTTTCACTAGATTGCTGCAGATATCAAGAGGTCATTTATTTAAAAATACTTGTCTGGTAAGGGAAGTGAGAAAGTCAAAATGTTATATAAGGCTGGTGTGTGTGGCTCTCTCTCTTTCTCTCTCTGTCTCTCTGTCTCTCTGTCTCTCTCTCTCTCTCTCTCTCTCTCTCTCTCTCTCTCTCTCTGTGTGTGTGTGTGTGTGTGTGTTGGAAAACTTCCATATATCTAACAAAAGTATCTCTTTTATTCCAAGTTCTTCCTCTTTTTCTCCCTATGAGAAAGAAAAAATAGCACAAAACTAAGTAGTTACCTAGGAAATTCATATTCCACCATGGTGAGCTTCTAGCCCTACAAACACCCCAGGTATACAGCCCACCAGGTAAGAATCAGTGCACATTATAAGAACTTATTGTTCTTGTCTATTCTTTCAGTTTTAAAGAAGGGCCAGTTGATATGCAGCCCATGTATGTGTGGATGGAATATGGTAAACCCCGTGATCTCCTTGCACAGAATTGCAAATGACATTTTTCTTCCACAACACCAAGGGCCAGCCTCAGAGCCTTTGGAGTTCATGTGGCAGACTATCCTTACATAAACCAATGCTTGAAGATGCTGCAAAGGATCCTCTAGTGATTCCTTCTTCTCAGGAATCACTAGAGGTAAATAACCCCCTTTAAACCCAACCCCTGCTGCTGGCTGTGGGATTTTCTGGTGCCAGCCTATCTATGCACTCTATAGCTGGAATTGCCATTCAGCTCTTAGTTACGACTAGTAAAGAGGATGGTCTAGCATTCGAAGGAGGTTCATCTCCCCCCCCCCCCAACAAACAAAAGCACCTGTGTTGTTCTGCATAAATATGTCATGTAGATTTATAGTGAGGACTTAATACATGTTCTGGTGCCTTTCTGTGTTGTGAAAGGCAGGTAGATGTTGTAGCCATAGGTTTAAAAAAAATATCCATAGTTGAATTGCACACTGACCTTAACTCTCTGTATGTACCCTTGTTATTCTGCATGTTAAAGCTGGAGTTATTGGGCATGTACGGCAGACTACCCTGCTACATCCCCAACATGTGAACATTAGTGCATAAACTTGAGTCCTTCATTCTCAAATGTTTTTGACAGATCATCTCATAAAAATAATTCAGGAAATCTGTGGGGAAAGTAAGTATGTTCTACAGGAGCCGTTTCAAAGTCTTCCGAAAACTTGGAACCTAACGGTTATTTTGTGTCTGATCGAGATATTTCAATTTAATTAGATATTACCACCATACGTTTTATTAATCCAAATTATATCGCATGTAACTCTTTTGGCTTTCAGAGTTTATCAAAATAAAAATGTATCATTTTGTTGCATGTACTGTATGTTCAGAGGCAATCAGTTGTATACTCAATATGGTTTTACTGTGCCTTACATGAAGAGAAACTCTATACAGAATGTATGACATAGGGTGGGGAACAGAGCCTCTACTGCACTGTTAGGTGATAGCACACAGCATGTCCCCGAACATTTCTGTGCTTAATTACCCAACCAAAGAGATCTAAAGTATGTATGTTGTACTGTAATGGGGGTTATGCCTGGACAATTTAAGTGTTTTATTTGTTTTCTGAAATGATGTGAACTTATTTTTCTAAACACTATGCTAAATAAACTTTATATTTATACATACTTTGTGTTGAAGAGAGATTATTTGAAGGAATTCCTCAAAATGAGAGTAACCCGCTCTTCTGTCCTCTTATTCTCTGCCCTTCTCTTCCTGCCCATTCCCCCTCCCCCTCTCTCCACTTGTTCCTGCTCAGCCTTCCCCCTCCCCCTCCCCTACCCCCTCTCTTCACTTGTTCCTGCCTTTCCCCCTCCCACTGTGCCTTTCTCTGTCTCTATTCCCACCTCAATTCCCCTTCCCATGCCCCAAATAAACTCTATTCCATACTAAAATAAATATTAGTAATTATTAAATAAAATGAGAGTAACCTATTTCATTAGACAAGAAACGAAATGGTTTTATGTTTGCCTAGAAGAGAAAAGAGTGAGAAAATGCAAATATTTCAACTGGAAAATACTCAGAAAGCCAAGTGGAGTGATTTGAGAAAAGCAGTCTTGTTCTTTGTACAGAATTATGTGACTCAGCCCCACTACGTACTCTAAACCATAGTGTCTGTCCTTGGAGCCCGGTAATGTGCCTCACTTCTTCATCTCTCCCAAGAGCTGGATGTGGAGTATGCTCGTAGTAGGCACTCTACAGGATTATGAGGAAAGTGCCAAAGACCTTTCTAGTACTGACTTACTAAAATTTGAGTTCTGCTGCTCATCCCCCAGGGCACTGCTGTTAACCCAATTGGGATTATTCAGGTGGATATGTATATTTGGTCAGAGCTACATTTCCGTTGAGTGGAGACGATGGAGTGTTAATCTAGTTTGGTCCTGATTGTATAATTACATAAAGTCTGAGTTGTATTCTTCCCACCCCATCACAGGAGACGTTTAACAACCAAATAGGGAACCAATGGTACAATTCTTTTAGGAATCTAGTTAAAGCCATCACGTTAGTGTCAAGTGGAATGTCTAGACACATTCTTGCCGTTCTGCTCAGGTGGCAGTGTTCTCTGTAGAAGTCAAACCAGTTAAGCACAAAATGAAGTAATTACATTTCATAACTTGTTAACCAAACAAGTGCTGTAAAACATCTGAAAGGTAGTTGCCTTCTTTAAACCTTGTTTGTGGCTCCTCCAAAGCCAGCTAATCTGGTAAAATTCAACAGGAACTCAAAGCCTTTGGCTCCCTGATACCATCCTGTTTTCCCAATACCCCATAAGACACCTTGGTAGCATATAAACAAGACACACTCACGCCGAAGTCAGAACCTTAAAAGTAGCAAAGAGTAACAGAATTGCAAGTGGGGAGTTGTTGGGCACAAGACAGACTGGACCAGCAAGATCTGGACAAGAGCCAGTCGGTGGTGGCGCATGCCTTTAGTCCCAGCACTTGGGAGGCAGAGGCAGGAGGATTTCTGAGTTCGAGGCCAGCCTGGTCTACAGAGTGAGTTCCAGGACAGCCAGGACTACACAGAGAAACTCTGTCTTGAAAAAAACCAAAACAAAAACAAAAACAAAAAAATCTGGACAAGGACTGTTTCAGCACCAATGTTTAAATATTATGATTCAGAACTGAAGACTCTGCCAACACAAGGGACAGACAACAGACTTAAAGTCCCTGAGAGAGAAGCAGGTCTCAATTTCAAGGTTAACTTCATGCATAGGTGGGACCACACGAAGAGTTAAGCAGGGACAACATCAAATGTGGAGTCCCAGAGGTCAGTACGAGATACTTAGGATTTGAGTCTGAGAAGACCTTGGTGGGTTTTAGGCAAATACAAATTTAAAGCGCAAAGATAATGTTTTGCACTTTAAAAATGTCAGTGTGGCTACTCTGGAAAATGAGCTTAAAGAGGACGAAAGGTAGGAGTGGAGAAACTATTGCCATGTTGTGCTGACTTGTCAGACAGAAAATAGATCAGGATCAG
Source organism: Arvicanthis niloticus (assembly GCF_011762505.2). Taxonomy (NCBI): domain Eukaryota; kingdom Metazoa; phylum Chordata; class Mammalia; order Rodentia; family Muridae; genus Arvicanthis; species Arvicanthis niloticus. Next base: position 42,891,754 of record NC_133430.1, read on the forward strand.
AAGCCCTGGAACAGCAGGGAGGGCCATTTGCCCACAAAGATCTCCAGAATAGCATGTCCTCTAAGCACTCCATTGTGGCCAGCCAAAGCCACTCTGCTCCCTGAGATCCAAGCTGGAGTTTCTGATTCCTAATTGAACATCTGCAGAATATCCCTCATCCCTTAACTCTACCTGTAAAAATTAAACCATCATGTCCCTAAGCCTTGTTGCTATGTTTCAGCGCTGGGGACTGACCCAATCTTTTGTATACACTAGTCAAGTGCTCTGTTGTGTCACCCAGGCCCCAAGTCTGCCTTTTTCCAGCCACAGGAGTTAATTTCTTCTCCCTTGCTTCCCCTCCCCCAATTGTTTTCAGAGTTATCATTTCCCTACTGAATTACTGCTGTCCATTCTATCTGGTCTCCCAGTATCTGCCCCTCAGCACATGTCCTGCCTCAGCATGTGCATCTGTCTTAGCTGACATCACTCTGTCAATCAGCCAGAGTCTGTGAAAATGACAAGAAACTGTAATACACCACCAGAAGGTTTTTTGGTGCATTTCTCTCTATGGAGTCTCGACAACTACGGAGTCTCGACAAATGCAGCTCAACTACACAATATAAAACAGACCAAGGTTTGTGTGTAGTTATCGAAAAATCCTTCATCACAAGTCCTTTCTCGGTGCGTGCTTTAACAAAACATCTTTCACCTGTGTCTGCTTTAGTTCCTTCAAGAGTCTGCCTTAGCCTCTCTAGCCTTTCTCCTGTGTCTGCTTCAGGAAAACATTCCTTCACATGTTTGCCCAGCAAAGCACCATCTAACACAACTGACTTTCCAACAAAATCTTAAATTTCCACTTGAGCATACAAAGTCCCAGTTCTACATGAGTGTTTCCTAGAAATGCCAGATTCTTTCCGTATCCAATTCTTTACATATCCAGTTCATCTCAAGAATCACTGAATGTCTCATCTCCCCAGAAGCCTTGCCTCACCCTCCTCTCCTACAAAGAATGACAAAGGGTTCTGTTCTGAAATTGGACAGAGATTTGTGTCTTCTCTTCTCTTCCAGTTTTTAGAAATTGAACCAAAGGCCTCATACATGATGCATATCAGGAAAACGTTCTAAAACTAAACTATGCCTGAATTTCTCTCTAGAGAGCCACATAGTTAAAAATAGTATGCCCATTTTTTTTCCAGTGCTGGGGACTGTACTTTTCTTATGCTAGGCAAGTGCCAGTACCACTGAGGCACATCCCCAGTCCTTACCAACATTTAAAGCTCAAAAGCCAATCAATACATTTAGGGAGAGAGTCTGGGAGCAGTTCTTGGAAGCTTCCAGCATTAGTGGATGGGTTTTATGGGAAATGTTTTCCTGATCCAGAGATTTTTTTTTCCCACTTCCAAGTTTGACGAGACCAGCAATTAGCATAAATAAATAAATAAATAAATAAAAACAAAAACCTCACTGGGCCATCCTAGGGCAACCTCTTAAATAGCCCTGATACTCAGAAGAGCTGTTTATACTTAGGTACAGGTACAGTTTCCAAAACTGTTTTCTGTAGATACACCCAGACTGCTTGTAGTTGAACTGAGCAAACAGCTACAGAATCTGTGAGAGGTAGGGGAGGGAATGAGGAGGCATTTGGCAGGAGCTGTGAGTTACAATCATCCTAGGACTTCTCAGTATCAGTTCACCCCTGGGCTCCATTGTTTGTGCTAAGTAGAGATCATTATTTTGCGAGTGCTTGAGGTCTAAGCAGTTTGAAGGTATCTACATCTAGATGTAAACCTAGATATAGCTATATAAAGCACATGCATGCAGTGGTTTGATGAAGCATACATCACAGAATTAAGACAGTCAAACTGATTCCAAGATGAAAGTGTACAATGACCAAGGATAACACATCTAAAACACAGCAACTGGGGACTGGAGAGATGGCTCAGTGGTTAAGACTCCGGCTGTTCTTCCAGAGGACCTGGGTTCAGTTCCCAGCACCCACGTGGCAGGTTAGTTCCAGAGGATTTGACGTTCTCTTCTAACCTCCATGGGCTCCTGCACATACGCGACACACAGATGTGCACTCAAGAACACACGGAGACGGGCTGGAGAGATGGCTCAGCTGTTAAACGCTAGGCTCACAACCAAAAATATAAGAATACACAGAGACACATACAAATAAAACTAAATATTTTTGTAAACAAAATAATTAGATTAAATGATTACTACGAGGGCCACAACCCCTGACTCCTTGGGATGAGATATTCAAGATATGCAGGAAAAGCAGACCCGGTTTTTAACTCATCTTCCTCCTTCCCTTGTATCTACCTTACCTCTATTTGGTAGTGGTGGTGGGGTCTTCCCTTGAATACCATAAGTGTCCCTCTGGTGTTGATACTCAGCAGTTTAAGGTGTGATGAGCCAGCACTCCATCTCAGGGGCTCTGCACTACCATCAATGGTGAATTAATAACTCCCCTTTGTTAGTACTGCAGTAGACTTTGGGTGGGAATAAAAGGATGGGTAAGTTGGGGGAGCACTGAGAATGTCACTCTTTGTTTTCTTCCTTTTCTCTGTGCTCTACCTCCTACTGGGGATCAAGGGCCAAGCAGCAGAATCTAACCTTGTAGAGCCTCTCCCACACCAGAGCCTAGCAAAGTCCCTTAAGAGTCCTGTGTTGAAAAGATAAGTCACTAACAATAAATAAAGCATAAAACTAGCTGTAGGGAAACAAGGGTTCTTTGATTCCTTTCTCTTGCTTCCTCCCCACCTCCTCAAAATAGTTGAGCATGGTGTGTGTGTGCGTGTGCGTGTGCGTGTGCGTGTGTGTGTGTGTGTGTGTGTGTGTAGCTCTGCATGTACAGAGGTCAGAGGACAACCTTCAGAAGTTACTTTTCTCCTTTCACTGTGGTGTTCAGGCTGGCACGCAAGAGCCTTTATCCAGAGCTGTCAACTCACCGGCTCTTCTTCTCCGTATGAACCGCAGAGTTGCTGACCCTGTAATGTGTTTGCTACCATGAATGTAGCCCTAGAGTCAATCCCAGTGCCAAAGGTGGGACAGGGAATCCAAGCTATATGCTTACAAAAGTATAGTTTAAAAACATTTTTATATGTTATCTGTACATGCGTGTCACAGGTACATACACAGTGCGTGTACATGTGCATGTGCCTGCTTGCAGGAGTCCCTCCTCTCCTACAACCCTGTGGTTTAGGAACTCGCTCTCAAGCCATCAGACCAACATGACAAGTGCCTTTACCAGCAGAGCCATCTTGCTGGACCTCAACAACATACTTTCCTAGCATGTACGAAGGCTTAATTAGGTTTAATTCCTAGTACTACTTAAAAAAAAAAAAAGGTATTTTGGTTGAAAATTAGAGAATATTTTGGGCCAACCACATATATAATAAAAGTTTTTAAAAGAAAGTTGAAGAATAAAAGTAATAATAATAATAACAACTTTCCTCTTTTTTTTTTTTTTTTGACAAGGTCTCACTATGTAACCCTAGCTGACCTCCAATTCTCTATATAGGCCAGTTTGGCCTCTGCTTCCTGAGAACTGGGATGAAAAATATTCATGTACCATCATATCTGACTTTTTTAAAAAATAAGATTACAAGCATGCCTGACTTTATTCTTATTTCTCTGTTTGTCTGCCTGTCTGTCTATCTGTCTTTTATTGTTAAGGATCAAGACAAGGGCCTATTTGTAGAAGCTCTTTACCACTGAGATACAGCCCTTCCACTTCCTGTGACTGGGTGAGAATATAATAAATAGCCTAGGTTAGCCTCCAATTCATGCCTCCTGCCTCTTCCTCCCAAACAGTGAGATTACAGGAATGTGCTAGCATGCTCAGCCAAAAAACCAAATGTTTTCAAATGTGTATGTCCATGTGTTGTGCATGTGTGTGTTTATGCATGCTCTCATGTGTGTGTATGTGCATGCTCTCATGTGTACATGTGTGCATATGAATGTGGAGGCTAGAAGTTGATGTTAAGTGTCTTTCTTCATCGGCCCTCATCTTACATATTGAGACTGGGCCTATCATTTGATTAAACAGTGATTAGTCAGAGACCACTGATTCAGCTATTCTGGCTACCAATTTGCTCTGGGATCTCCTGTCTCTGCCTTTGGATAGCTGGGATCACAATGGGTTTCTGTGAATACTGGGGATCTGAACTGTGGTCCTCACTTTTGTATGTTAAGGGCCTTGCCTACTGAGCCATCTCCCCAGCCTTCCACATTTTTGTTTTGTTTTGTTTTGTTTTGTTTTGTTTTTCAAGACAGGGTTTCTCTGTGTAGCCTTGGCTGTCCTGGAACTCACTCTGTAGACCAGGCTGGCCTCGAACTCAGAAATCCGCCTGCCTCTGCCTCCCAAGTGCTGGGACTAAAGGTGTGCGCCACCACTGCCTGGCAGCCTTCCACATTTTAAATTACTTTTGAGACTGGTTTTTATGTAGCCCAGGCTAGTTAAGGATGACTCCCTCTTCTGAGTGCTCTTCTAGGAGTATGAAAGCACCACAACAGCCAGTTTTATTAAGTGATAAGGACAACCCAGGACTTCATGCTTTCAAGATGAGCATTTTACATCTTCAGTTAAAATGGGTGTAGACACTCATGGGCCAGTTGCTAGAATTGCCTAGTGTGGGGATCGGGTGTGGCGGCCAGCTAAAATGGTGCCTAAGCTTATGAATGGCACCCGCCTAAGTTTATCAATAGCACCTGCAGGGTTTTGTGAATAGCGCCTGACTTTCTCATGGTCAGAGCCACATCCGTAGAACTACTGCGCAGACTCGCTGCCACGCAGAATCAGGCCATTTGACGTGTGCCAATAGTGTGTGCCCACGTGGCAGGCTCTGAGTGACCAGGCATGGGGATAAAAGGGAAAGTGGAATTGGGATCTGGGGCTTCCAGAGAGACAGTGTAAAAAAGTTCCTGAGTAAACTGCATTGTGAAAAGAATCTCGTGTAGTGTCGCTCCTTTCTGCGGGTCGGAACGGGTAGTGACAGCCTAGAACCAGGGTCTCCTTCTATCCTCCCTTCTGTTCTTCTCTGAGTCGGGGTCAGTGTCATCAGCTGTGAAGTGTTTTTCTTCGCCAATTTTACCTGTTTATTCAATCGTTCATTTCCTGTGGTGCTGGGCACATAACTCAGGTCCTTTCCAAGTTTGTATGCGTTCTCATAGGTCCATTTGAGATCACATTCCAGTCAAGACCCAGTCATGGTGGACAGAGTAGGGAAAATGTGATTGGCCAAGCTGGACAAAGCCATGGAACAGGGTGCAGCTTTTTAAGAGAAGACAGCAGCACCCAGTGGACAGGCAGGGCAGAGGTATGAGAGTGTAAGGTACCTAGGAGACACAGCTGCTTACCCATCAAATAGTAAATACTAGGCTAGCCAGATGCTCAGTGAGTAAGAGTACTTGCTGACCAAGCCTGGGGTCACATGTGGAGAGATGGCTCAGTTGTTAAGAGTGTAAATTGTTCTTAGAGACAGAAGTTGAATTAAAGTCCTAGCATCCACATCAGACAGGTCATAGCTACCTGTAACTCCATCTTCTGGGATCTGATACCCATTTGAGCTCCTTGGGTATAAACATATAAATAGATAAATTACAGACACACATTTTGGGGTTTTTCCAGACAGTTTCTCTGTGTAGCCCTGACTGTCCTAGAACTCTCTCTGTAGACCAGGCTGGCCTTTAACTCAGAAATCCCCCTGCCTCTGCCTCCTGAGTGCTGGGACTAAAGGCGTGTGCCCTTCACCCAGTTTATAATAAGAATAGTTTTAAAAATAGGCAAGTGTGGCCACACCCTGAGTGCCTGTAAGCCTAGTGCTGTGGAGCGGGATGGCTTGTGCCAACCAGTTCCAGGTTCAATGGGAAACCCTGTCTCAAGGGAGTAAGGAAGAAGGTGACACCCAATGTTCTTCTCTGGCAAATGCCTGCACAGATAGGTACACATACAATATATAGAAGATATACAGAACAGCAACACACACAGAGAGAGAGAGAGAGAGAGAGAGAGAGAGAGAGAGAGAGAGAGAGAGAGAGAGAGAGACAGAGAGAGACAGAGAGAGAGAATGTGTACAGAGCTTCCAGTGAAAGCATTTTAACTATGATAACGATGAGGAGTTATGAAGTGAAAAACTCAGCACCTTGTTTTTCCTTCTGGCCCTGAGTGGTACCCCAGATACATCCCCAAAGACCATCCAGTTACCAGGCAAAACAGTCATAGTTACCTGCTGATTAGATCCTGGAATCAAGCTTGTTTACCCCTAACTGGCCTGATAATAAAATACTATTTTCTAACACCAGAGCCAGCTAGCTGGTTTTGTCCAGTCACCTTCCAGGCATAGACATACTGATCTTATCCGAGACCGAGCCAGTGGCTTGATGTTGAGATGAATTGTTTCCACATTTCTCTTCCACTCTTGAGCTGGCAAAGTCTGCTTATTAACCTTTAACTCACAGTGCAAAATGCCTCTGTTTGCTTTGGCCTATCCTGATGGTTGACAAGTGCTGCCTGGTCTGCCTTTTGTTGTTTAGTTAGCTAATTCCATGTGTATCTTAGTCACATTTTGTATATAACACTAGACACCTTGATAATCGCAATTCAAGCTTTGAAGAAAAAGAAGATTAGATAATGTTCCCTCCTTTCTTATGATTTAATTCATTACTTTCTGTGAAAGTTAAGGCTAGGCACCAACCCACAGTGGAATAGACTTGTTACACATTCCTAAGTACAACAAACCGGCTACTGTCCCAGTATAAAAGTTAGGTTGTACAATTTATAGAAAGCTGGAGCTGACAAAATGGCTCAGCAGATGAAAGCACTTGCCACCAAGCTCGGCAATTTGAGTTCAATCCTCAGAGCCGACAGGGTGGACCTAAAAGACATAAATAGATTATTTTATGTGTATATATGTAATTATATATATTTGAAGAGGAAGGTCCTCTTTGTTTTCAATTGTGGTAAAATAAATATAACATAAAATGTACTATTGTAATCTTTTTAGAATGTGCAATTCACAGCTGGAGAGATGGTGTAACAGTTAAAAATATTTGCTGTCCTTGTAGAGGACCTGGGTTCAATTCCCAGCATCCACATGATGGCACACTACTATCCATAACTCCAGTTACAGGGGATCTGATACGTTCATCTGACGTCAGTTGGCACCAGGCATGTACATGACACACATAAATAAGTGCAAACAAAATACTCATATACATAAAATAAATAAATCTAAAAAATATGATGTTTAATTAGGCATGGTTCATATCTGTCGTCTAGGCATTCAGGAACCAGAGGCAAGAGGATTACCACAAGTTTGAGACTAATCTAGGCTGCATAGTGAGTTCCAGACCAATGTAGGCTACAGTGTTAAGACCCTATGTCTGGTCTGGAGAGATGGCTCAGAGATTAAAGCACTTGATGATCTTGCAGAGGACCCGGGTTCAATTTCCAGCACCACAAGGTGGTTCATAACAATCTGTGATTCCAGTTTCCGGGGACCTGCTGCTCTTTTCTGACCTCCATTGGCATCAGGCACACACATGGCACGTGCAACACACAGGCAACACACAACATATTTATAAAAAAACAATCTAAAAATTTTGGGGCTGGAGAGTTGGCTCAATTGTTAAGAGCACTGGTCCAGAGGACCCAGGTATAATTTACAGCACCCAGGTTCAAATCTTTGACAGCTCATAACTGTAATTCTTGTTCCAGGGAATTTGGCACCCTCCGACAGACAAACATACAGACAAAACACCAATGCACATAAAAATAAATAATCATTTTAAAGCAAACAAATCCCCTGTCTCAAAAACCAAACCAAACCAATGCACAGTTTAGGAGCTGGAAATATATGGGAACATAACTTAGACCCAGAGCACATACATGGTGTTTAGTATACATGCTTGTATGTGCATATATAACATATACATGGTGTTTAGTATATATGTTTGTATGTGTATATATGTTATATATATGGTGTTTAGTAGTATTGAGTGCATTCACAGTGTCCTGTAAGTAGTCTCCAGAACTGTAATAATCTTGATATCCTTTGCATATATATATGCGTGTGTGCGCGTGTGTGTGTGTGTGTGTGTATTTATTTATTTATTTATTTATGGCTGTGTCATGTGATAAACTCATGTGATGTTTTGCTGAGGCAAGACCTGTGGGAGGACACGTGATGTTTGGAGAAGAGTATTTAGGGCTCTACAGACTGACTGCCGTGCTTGCACAGCTGTCTGTGCAGCTCTTTGTTGGTCTCTCGTCTTTGCTGATCTTCACTTCGTTGAGAAAGGCCTGGCAGAGAATCCTGGCATCCCAGCTGGTCCTGGTCGCTCCCACTGACGCGTGCCCCTTCAGTGGAGGCCAGGTGCTTTCTGCTGAATCATGCTGCCATTGCCGATTTGTGTTTGGTGACTCTTTTGACCTGAACTGCTGGTATCCTGACAAAAGGAGATTGGAACATCCACAAAGAACCACTTCCAAACAGGTCTGCTCCACTTGTCCTATTTATTATCATCTTTTCTCCCCTACCTTTGAACTGTGGACTAGGAGGGGGGTCGAAGCATTTGAGAACCCTTATTAAAGTAAGTTTTAAAAATTCTAACCTTACACTTCTTGCTCCAGCACCTTTTTGACTGTTTGCCTCAACAGTATCTTGACTATTCTAGGTACCTCATATGAATGGAGTTACAAAACATGTGTTCTCTCTGTCTCTCTGTCTCTCTGTCTCTGTGTGTGTATCAGTCTCACATCACAGCCCTTGGACTCCTGCTGCTCCTGCCACAGCTTCCTGAGTGTTGGAGGGACGGGCCCATGCCAACACAACCAGTTGCTCGAGCGTTCTATGTCCTTCCCCCTTGTGCTGCCAGCCATCAGGGCAGTGCCTGCTCTGTCATTCGTGCTGCAAGTGTAGCTCTCAGTCAGGGGCAAGGATCCTCCTTTGTTTTATTTCCTCCAGGGTTAGAATAATTAGTGAATGAATGAGTGGAGGGCCAGGCGGACAATGGAGGTACACAGCTTTATTCCCAGCACTCAGGAGGCAGACACAGGCAGATCTCTGAGTTGGAGGCTAGCCTGGTCTACAGAGTAGAACAGCCAGGGCTACAGAGAGAAACCCTGTTTTGGGGGAAAAATACAAAAAAAGACCCAGAAAACAAACAAACAAACAAACAAACAAAAAAGAAGAGAGAAGGGCTTGTCCTTTTTTTAGTAGCAGCAGCGAGGAATCCAAACCCATCTCTCCATCTGTTGTCTGAAGGTGTTTTGTTTTGTTGTTTTATTATTCCACGCTGCGCTGAAAGCTGCTGCCCAATTTGTTTCTGTTGCCATAGACTCTTAAACTAAAAGTCAAGCATATTCTACCCAAGCTTCCAGAACTACTTGATATAGACTTTCCTTTTGTTTTATTTTGTTTAATGTAGGGTCTTACCACGGAGCCCATGCTGGCCTCCAGCTCTCCATCCTCCTGCCTCAGCCTGTTTCACAGCACAGCCTTAGTGGTTCTTTCTGCTGTACTAAGTATTGAATCCAGAACTTGGGCATGCACTGCCTGGGGCAACTCTTCCAGCCTAGACACTTCTAAAGAAAGCTCCTTGTCAGGGCGCACGGGGCTGGAAAAGGCGCTTCCTTGGGTTCCAAATAGAGTAAACACAAACTTTTTTTTTTGACAAAATGGTGGAAACTAGTGAATCTAAAATTGAAATGATCTTTGGCAAAGCCAATTAATTGAGTTCAAAAATATATCTTAGTTTGGTTTTTTGGTGTTTGTTTGTTTGTTTGTTTTTCTGAGACAGGGTTTCTCTGTGTAGTTCTGGCTGTCCTGGTTTTTTCTTGGCTTTAGAATGAATGTCAACTGAAAGCCATCCTCTCAAATCTTTTCTCTCAAAGTAAACAGCCGGGATTGACTATGAGGCTATAAGACTATAAGGCCCGAGCACTGAGCAGATCCCTGGCGGCAGCTCTGCCCCTAATCTCACAGAACCCAGAGGAAGCAGGGCTCCCAGGAGCTCTAACCTAGGCAGTATCTTAGGTAAGGAGACAGTAACACCCGCCCCAAACAGGGAGTAACTGGGACCCACAAGGACCCAGGAAGTCACTCCTGGCCCAGGCACTGGTTCCTTCCGGTCTGGGCTCGCACTGAGCAGATCCCGGCCCCAATCTTAGATGTAAGTTTTTTAAATTTAAGAAGCAGCAGTAGGGGTTGGGGATTTAGCTCAGTGGTAGAGCGCTTGCCTAGCAAGTGCAAGGCCCTGGGTTCGGTCCTCAGCTCTGGGAAAAAAAAAAAAAAAGACAAAATAAGAAGCAGCAGTGTTTTTTTTTTTTTAGAAAAAAAATGTTTTTTCTTGGATATTTTCTTTATTTATATTTCAAATGTTATCCCTTTTCCAGGTTTTCCCTCTGGAACCCCGTATTCCATTCTCCCCCCCCCCACCTCCCCTACCCACCCACTCCTGCCTTCCTATTCTGGCATTCCCCTACACTGGGGCATTGAACCCCCTCAGGCCCAAGGGCCTTTCCTCCACTTATGTCTAACAAGACCATCCTCTGCCACATATGCACTACACCCGTGCCTGCTGCCCACAGAGGCCAGAAGAGGGTCGAGGAAGGAGTTACAGACAGTTGTGAACTGCCATGTAGGTGCTGGAAATTGAACCCAGGTCCTCTAAATGAGGACCCAGTGCTCTTAAACCACTAAACCACCTCTCCAGCCTCAGTTTATTTTTTTCTTAAAGTTGTTAAACTAGGAAAGGATGAGCCACACTCTTGAATGTTGTTGCATCCAGCACACTGCAGGCTTGGGCACTGGTAGAGTTTCTTTACCTCTGTCAAGTTCAAGGTACATTCTCTAAGCCTATAGGTGACAACCAGTCTCAGTTATGCCCTCAGGTCACATTCTCTCACCTGGGGTGGAGGGGTGACTCTACATGGGACCATGGATGCCCTTTCTGGCCATTGGCTCCTCCATCGAGATGCTCTAGGTCCTTTAGAAATACTTTGACAATATTGAGTCACAGGAACAGGGTTTTGTTGTTGTTTGGTTGGTTGGTTGTTTTGGTTTTCAGGTATTTATGCAAATTTGCTCATTTACCTGTTACCTGCTCTTTCCAAAGTCCAGCTGTGCAAACCAAGGTCGGGGACTAAGAGATCCTGCTACAGCCCCGTTCTGCGGAGGGTCTGCTCATTTGCATGACTATGACTTCTTCTCCAGAGATTCCAAAGAACAAAAAAATGCCCAGAGAATTTGCCAGTAGGATATTGTTGTTTTCAGAGGTGCTTAAGTGTTTTTGGCTGGAGACTCCTTAGTTTTAGAGATCTCCGGACCTCCCATGACTCTTCAAGCACACACCCACACAGGTGAGGAGGGGAGCTACCCCACCCTCTTGAGCTCTCCCAGAACTCACAGTACTGGATAAAGCTATGGTCCAAGATTGTGCACATCCTTTTAGGTTCTCAGAGAACCTAAAAGAGGTTTGAACACACTAAAATGTTTTGTGACTTCTACCACTAAAATCGTAGGATCAGATTTAATAAGTATTTGTAGTTATGGTGATATCAAACCTAATGAGAGAGTAAAAACAGGCACACTAGTAATTAATAGACTCCAAAATCATCTACTGTGAGTTGACTGAGACTGGTGTCCATAGGCTCCTGAATTTGAATCCTTGGTCACCAGTTATCCTTCAGCCCAATACTCCACTTGGGACTTGGTGGGAGACAGGTTCTCCTTTATATCACCTTTTTCATGTTCTGTTATGAAAACTGAATAACAAAAATAAGAGTATTAAGCATATAGTATTGCTAAACAAACAAAACATAGCACATCCCCAGGGACACTGTTATGTCTATGATCATAGAAAACAACTTATATAGACATATACAGTAATATATTTTTCCATGTGTGGTGAAGCATGCCTTTAGTCATAGCACTTGGGAGGTAAAGTCAAGTGGATCTCTGTGAGTTTGAGACAAGTCTGGTTTAAGACACAGTGAGTTCCACGCTAACCAGAACCACTTAGTGAGACCCTGTCTAATAAATGAATAAAATAAAGCCGAAAGTAAATAAATAAAATAGTAGATTTTAAAGCTCTTTTAAATATGCCCATCCTTCAAAAAATGTATAAAGCAAAGACTAATTCTATTGGAAAGACTCAGTCTCTTATTAGTGTCCCGTAAACATTTAGCTCAAGTATTGATTCTCTTTGCATTTGAATCAATTTTAGATCTTTATAATAGCTAATCAAATAAGTAGTGGCCCTAAATTAACACAAGAACACAAATCACAGACATAGAGTACATATTAAAGTCAGATAGCAGGTAATTCTTGTCTTTTAGTTCTTTGAGGTTATTGATCAAGCCCAATGTAATTTCTCTTTCCAAATGGAATTCCAGCTCTTATGCAGGAATACGGAAGTAACAGCATCCCCTGGAATGGTCCATCAGGCCTCCTGGACTCAGTTAAGATGTCAATTGAAAAGAGGAAATGAAAGTTAAACACTGCTGCGGAGACACAGATGGGAAGCGGGATAAGCTGATCAGCCTGTATTCTGATTACCACAACGTTTGTTAAGACTAAACAACTGACCTGAATCTGGGAATGAGTTATGCTGGTAAAGAGGAAGGAAACGAGCTATCCCACCAACATTGTGATGTGGTTGAGATTTATCTGCATCTAATCTAACGGGGTGCTCCGGGTATGTTGAAAATCTTGATCTGTTTCTGAAGGTTCTAATCTGGCAGAACTTTCTTCCCTGTCAGCACTCAGGAAAGTCTTTGAAGTAGATAAGACTTCTACAAATAAAGGGAGAGGAAGAAATGCAGTGACTAGAATGCCAAACATCTTGTAAAGTCCCAGATTTTCTTTTCTACACACATATTCTCCTTCCATAATTATGCTGGTTTTAACATTATTTATTTATTTTTGTTTTATGTATATAAGTGTTTTGCATTTGTGTGTGTGTGTGTGTGTGTGTGTACCATGCGTCTGCCTGGTGCCTCAGAGATTAGAAGAAGAGATCAGATCTCCAGAAACTGGAGTTATAAATGGTTGTGAACCACCATGTGGGTACTAGGCACTGAACCCAGATATTCTGGAAAACCAGCAAGTACTATGAACCAATGAACCGACTCTCCAGCTCCAGATATGCTCATCTTAGGAGAGATTTTTTTCAGTGGATCTGAGACTGGAAGTTGGTCTCCCATAATGCCAACCACATCCTTACTGTGGTGATTAAAGCTGGCAGAGCCTTTACCTCTTAAAGCCTTATCCTTTCTCCTCATAGCTGATAGAGAGTGGCCCACAATTAAACTGACAGAAATGATCATAGCTCACTCTTGAGCTGAATTTCAGTGATCAATATGTTTACAGGATGCTGATATACCCAATCATGCTGCTCCCTGATTCCCTCATGGTTTTACCAAATTCACTCATAAGGTTAATTACACTTGCCAATAATTGCAGACATTTAAGTTATGGCTTAGTCATCAGACAACAGCGAGTGAGGACGGGGTGTGGCTCAGTGGTAGATCACTTCCCTAGGAGATGTGAAATCATAAAAGTTCTGAGTCTCTGGCTTAATTCCCAGGATAGCAAATGACAAATGAACAAACAAACTGTTTTACAATTCACAACGCTCTGGTTTTCCTAAAGAATACACCTTCCCTACTTGGCCTACAGTTTGGCTTTGTTACTGTAGGTTTGATACTGCTGTTGTTTGTTTGTTTGTTGCTTTCTTGCTTATTTAAGTCAGGGTTTCTTATTTAGTCTGGTCTGGACTGAATTAGTAATCCTTCTGCTTCAACATGCCAAGTGCTAAGTTTACCAGTGTGGCTCGCCATATCCCGTGCACTAACGTCAACCAGGAAACTGCCTTCCTTTGCTGTGGTATTTGAGGAAGTGCTCATCTTGATCATTTGTCCCCAATTCCTTAAAGTGACCCCTGTCATTCATTTGTCTGCCCACATACACAACACCCAGCTCTAATTCAGGACCAAGAAATAAGAAGAGTCTTAGTTCACAAAAAGAAAGGAAAGTGAGAGACCATGAGGAAGATCTGTAGGAAGCTTAGTGCAAACAATCAAAATAAACATCAGAAGAACTAAGAAGAGCATGGAAATCTAATTTTTAAAACGTAAGGGACCAGGGGGCTGGAGAGATGGCTCAGCTCTTGAAGAAGAAATCCTGAGTTCAGTTCCCAGCACCCACATGGTGGCTCACTGTAGGACCCGGAAGGGCTGCCATGTCCTGGCTGAGATGTTCCGTGTGCTGTCTCCTAAGTAACATTCTGCAGATTTTCTAAGATCAAAACATCCTGATGTAGGCATGGTACCCCAGGAAGGGAATTTACACTTGACAGCCCATTGCCCCCCAGTTGAGTTCCTGTTTGTGTTTTTCCTTCCCTGGCTTGATGTATATATTGAACCTGCTCAGCCAAAGCTTTGGCATTCTCTCATAAGGAATGACCCGAGTCTGAGTCTTCCTTTAATCCCCAGGCCTAAGGAAAGCTCCGTAGCATAGCATGGCAGCACTTTTGCTGTCAGCTCATATCCATCTGTAAAGGAATCTGATTCCCTCTTCTGATGTGCACTCATACACATAAAATAAAGAAACCACAAGAAATTCCCATTAGTGTCTCCAAGAGAACATACTATAACCATTAACCCATTAAACCAGCCGCTGTCATGACATACAGAAAACAATAGTTTGCAGAGGTTAGCAGTACAGTCACCAAAAGAAAAAAAGGAAACAAATCAGAAAAGACAGAGTGCAGAAAAAAGTCTCCTGGAGAGTGATAAAATATCAGCATCTAGACACAATAGGAAAGAAATACATTGAGAGAAAGAGAGAGAGAGAGAGAGAGAGAGAGAGAGAGAGAGAGAAGAGCAGCAATGGTGGCTAATGTCTTTCATCCCTGAACTCTGAAGGCAGAGGCAGACAGATCTCCAAACTTGAGTCCAGCCTGGTCTACAGAGTGAGTTCCAGGATGGCCAGAGCTATACAGAGAAACCCTGTCTTGAAAATAAACAACTTTTTTTTTTTACTTAAATTCAAATTGCTGAATTATAATCACATTTACACTTAACTTTGTTTTATATATTCTTTCTGTATATCTCTCTATATACTTTTTAATATATACAAATTTCAACTAATTTAAAAAACATGAAAAAAATATTTTTAAAAATCACCTCACCATAAAGTACATTAGTCTAAAGGTCTAGATTCCAAAAGAAAACTATCCTTAAATAACGGCAACATAATAGTCCAGGCAAAATAGATATTTTTTACAAAAGAAAAGTACTAGACTTTATTTTAAAAGAAATAGTCTGGCAGTTGGTATTCAGAGTTGAACTTTGCACGTAAGGCTCTGAGTTGATCACACTTGTGCACGCACACACACACATGCACACATGAGCATGCATACGCGTGCCATGCACACCATCCTGAATAGAGTAATAGCAAAAGAGAAAGCCTCTAGAGCACATGTGGTATGGAGGTAGAGGAGGGGATGCCAGGGCATGAAGGTACTAAGTGGGTATGGGGGCAAAAGGATGGAGTTGGGAGGGGTGATCAGAGGTTTTATATCTATATAAAACATATAAAGATACACATAAAGAATATATAAGCATAAATAATATATAGGGGCTGGAGAGATGGTTCAGTGGTTAAGAGCACTGGTTGCTGTACCAAAGAATCTGGGTTCAATTCCCAGTACCCACAAGGCAGCTAACAACTGTCTGTCACTCTGGTTACAAGGAATCCAACGCCCTCTTCTGTTTTCCACAGGCACTACCCATGGGGTGCAAAGATAGATATAGATATAGATATCTATATATGCAGGCAAAACATCCCATACACATAAAATTAATTAATTTAATTAAAATTTTATAAAATTAAATTAATTTTTAATTAAATAATTAATTAAAATCACACACTGTCATATATATGAATGTATATATATGAATGTCATATATATACATATATGACACTGGTACCCTGCATGGGTAGATAATGCTTATTCTAGGCTATCAGACAAAAATCCCAGTGGATACCCCATAGAAGCTGTTGGTCATGAAGGCCCCTGAAATCCCCAAAACAATGGCTGTTGCTACTTCTCTTTGCTGCTCAGCAGATCTACATGGTAAGACTTTATTAACCAAGATATCTCACACTTTGGCTGTTGGACACAAGGAAATCAAGCGTAACTGATCAGAAACGTCCAACCCTCTAGCTAGTCCCCACAGTGCCAGAGGTGCTGTGGGAATGCTAGGAGAGAAAAGACCCATCGGACAGACCCAGCATGTTACATCACCAGATGACAGGCAAAGTGTGCTCACTAGTGCAAAAGTGGCGTGACTAATGAGGGTAATTACATTCTGCTTGGATTTGAAGCAAATTCCTCAAGAGGGAATTCCTGGGACTCTAAAACTGATCAAAACCTCTTGACTGGGCAGGTCATAGACCCTATGGGAGAAACTACAACTGTTGTTTTGCTAAATGAACTTGTTGTCAAAGTGCCATCTAAATATGTGTTTGTATTAGTGGTCCTCTCTGCCTTGATCAGAGAAGCAGTTACTGCAGAGACTCATAACTGCTGAGATTAAGTCACTGCTATGTGGTCAGCCCTAAACAGGACATCTGTGTTAGCCCTCCACACAGAAGAGCAAGCAGAAAGAACTGGAGAACAGGAGAAGCACCCAGGAAGCCTGCCTTGTAGAAACGGCACGGTAGTTGCATCCATAAACTGACAGAAGCAGAGATAGCCTAAATAAGACGTGCACATGTCTGGACCCATCAACATCATCATGGATAAGGGAGGAGCTTGTGAGGCCCCGTTTCCCCATTTCCTGTAAGGAGCTCTTGGCCATTAAGAATTGCAGGGGAAACTGGGCAGTGGTGGCGCACGCCTTTGATCCCAGCACTTGGGAGGCAGAGGCAGGCAGATTTCTGAGTTCGAGGCCACAGAGTGAGTTTCAGGACAGCCAGGGCTATATAAAGAAACCTGCCAAAAAAAAAAAAAAAAAAAAATTGCAGGGGAAGGGATGTGTTTAATTCAATGGTGTAGCTACTGGTAAGTTGCTTGTGTTCTGATAAATAGCCCCTCACCCATGCTTATGCAAACACATCTAATTAAACTCCGTGGGACACACACATATGCGCATGCGCAAGTACTCTTGGTACCTAGTGAATGAAACAAAACAGGAAAGGAGGGAGACTAGTGGGAAGGATGGGGAAGAAGGACAAGAGAAGGCAGTAGGGGTGAATATGATCAAAGCATACTCTCCATACATAGGAAATTACTACAAAGGAAAAGAAACCTAAAAACTCAACATAAGCTATCAAAGAACTGAACTAAAAGACTTACAAATTCTTTCAAATCTACAAGAAAAGTAAAAGAAAGGAGAATGAAGAACCCCTGACTTTAGTCCAACCCTGAGACCAAGACCTGACGTGGGTGCCCTCTGAGGCCAAAGGCATCAGGTCTGCCTGGAGCTGACATTGCAGGCAACTGGAAGTACCAGACTTGTATGCTGGGGACCACACTTGGGTACTGTGCAAGAACAGTATGTACAGGTAATCTTGGAGCCATCTCTCCAGCCTGCAGATACTCTTCCTTTCCTCCCTTCCTCCCTCCTTCCCTCCTTCCCTCCCTCCCTTCCTTCCTTTCTTTTTTGTTTTGTTTTTCTATTTTTATAGGTTTTTTGAGACAGGATTTCTCCATGTAGCTCTGTTTTTCTATTTTTATAGGTTTTTTGAGACAGGATTTCTCCATGTAGCTCTGGCTGTCCCAGACTGGTCTCAAAAATCAGAGATCTACCTGCTTCTTCCTCCTGAGTGCTGGGATTAAAGGTGTGTGCTACCACACCTAGCTTTAGGCAATAATTCTTAACTTGTAGTCTTTATATACTATGATAATATTCATGTACAAAAGTTGAAGAATGCCTTTATATAGATAATTGTATGTATGTGATTGTCGCGCCCCACTCGTCCAGCAAGGAAGACTCGAACAACCGGATCCTTCTCAATAGCCTTTATTGCAGAAGTCCTCTTTTAGCTTTCAGGAGGAGACCTCGAATGCTCAGGGCGAGCTGCTTATATACCCTCAGCCCTGGGGGGGAGGGGCACGTGGAGGTGCGCGATTGGTCAGAATTGCAGTGCCTCATTAGCATACTACATTAGTATACTGTGATGCGCTGAGCTCCCGACCAGCGGGAAGAAAGACACGCACAACAGTTCCTTCCAACAGCAATTTACTCAGGCATTGAAAGAAATGGGTGAGCCCCGGGCGATCTGATGGCTCCCTCCTCCTCCTAGGGTGAGCCTTATATCCCTGAAATGACGTCCCAGCACGCCACATCACGCCACTGCAAGCCATAGGCTCGGGCCTAGCAACGTCAGGTCAGGCGATTGCTAAGTCCTCCCATCTCTCCGCCCAGCCAGGAGTTGTACTGCTCTGGCGCATCCGGCAGGCGCCATCTTTAGGGCGCGTGGTGTCGGTGTGGCTCTCCACAGTATACCCTGCCTGGGAGGGGGTGATTGGTCAGGATTGTGGTTCCTCATTAGCATACCCCGTTCGGGAGGGGCTGGCGCCAAAACTGGGTTGCGCATGTGCAGTGCACTAGTAGCCGGTACCAGAGGCCGAGGCCAGCGCCATCTTGGCCAGCCGAGTCGGGTTGGCGGCCTATATGTGATTATATATGCAGAAACATATTTTTCTTTTATAAATCTTAAAAAAAAATATTTTTTGTTGATGACTTGGGGAGCCACCCAATCCCAATGTCCACATCTACAGAACACTCCCACACCTTGGGCTCAGGGAACATGTGGAAGAGGCGACAGAAAGACCGTAAGAGGCAAGAGTTTTCTGTGAGGTTGTGTTGCCTGTAATGTCAGAAGCTACACCCATAAAGCCTCGAAGTGTGACTGTCCAGATGTGAGCTGAGCAGGATAACACCAACTGACCATGTCAAGCTTGCTGCAGAAAAGCAACACAATGCCTCAAACTTACACAAAGAACAGTAGGCAGCTGAGGAAAGCTGCGAATAGGAGAGGTGAAAAAGCATATGTGTTTTATTTATATGTGTGTGAGCATTTGAACATATGCATAATTGGGTGTCCTCACAATTACAGGTGGTCCTGTCATAGATACTGGTCTTTATGGTTGATTGGCAAACACTGTTTATTTTGGGGTTTTGTTGTCATTTTTTGAGACAGGGTTTCTTCTGTAGCCCAGGCTGTTGTGGAATTAGCTTTTTAGACAAAGCTGGCCTTAAACTCAGAGAGATCCACTTGTCTGCCTCCCAAGTGCTGGGATTAAAGGTGTGTGTTCCCTCCACCTGGCAGCAAGCACTCTTAGCCATTAGCCACTGTGTTAGTCAGGGTTCTCTAGAGTCACAGAACTTATAGAATGTCTGTATATATTAAGGGAGTTTATTGGAATGATTTACAGGCCGTCTAACCCAACAATGGGCAGCTGTGAATGGGAAGTCCAAGAATCTAATAGTTGCCCAATCCCACGAGGCTGGGTGTTTCAGTTGGTCTTCTGTTTAAACTGGAATACTGAAGAGGTAGGCTCCAATAGGTGTGCTCACAGAACAAGTACAAGCAGGCAGAAAAGAAGCCTTACTTCCTCCATTTTCCTTGTAAGCCTCCAGCAGAAGGTATGGCCCGGATTAAAGGTGTGTACCTCTACACCTGGACCTAAACTATTCTTTATTTGGAACTTGCTATCTAGGCTGGCCTTAATTCAGAGATCGGCTTGCCTTCTGGGATCAAAAGTAAGTACTACCTTGCCTGGGCCTAAGCTTTTCATGGCCACTGTGTCTCAAGATCTGGATCAAAAGCCTGTGTCTTCCAGCTTTGAGATCTGGATCATAGGTGTGCCCTTGATTTCTGGATTATAATTCATTTCAGATACAGTCAAATTGACAACTGGGAATAGCCCATAATGACTTTCTTATAGTGAAAGTTAAGGCTTTCCTCGATTTTTTAGACTTGTCCATGTTTTTTTTTTAAACAAAAAAACAAAACAGTAAACTAGGGGACTGGAGAGATGGTTCAGAAGTTGGAAGCACTGACAGCTCTGCCAGAGGATCTGGGTTCAATTCCCAGCACCCATATGGCAACTCACAACTGTCTGTAACTCCAGCTCCAGGGGGTCTGACACTCTCACACAAACATACATGCATGCAAAACACCAATGTACATAAAATAAAAAACAATAAATAAATTATTTAAAAAATATGAAAATAGAACAGCTTACCAATAACAATGATATATTATAAATAACTACCAAGTAAATAATGAGACGTTTAAGCAGGTAAAGGAGCTGCCGTGCAAACCTGGAGACATAAGTTTGATCCTTGGAACCCAAATAAAAGTATAAGCAAGAACAGACCCTACAAACTGTCCTCTGACTTCTATATGTAAGCTATATGTAAACTAACACATGCTCTGCTGACATGCACATTTCACATACACACACAAATTGCTTTTTAACTTTTTACTGGTTCTTTGTGAGTTTCACATCATGCACCCCCAATCCCACTCATCTCCTCCTCCCCTGATACCCACCCTCCACTTTTGCAATCCCCACCCTCCCCTGCAACAGAGAAAAAAAAATCTCATTGTGGAAACTGCAGTGTCACAGTGTGTCCCACAGTTGACCCTTTTGTCACACTTCTTTGCTTGCAAATGTTCATTGCAGTGAGTCATTGGTACAAGGCCTCAGGCTTCTGCTACCCTATCAATACTAGAACCTCACTTGGACTCCTCTCTGCTCTCCTGGTGTTGCCCTGTGTCACTGAGATCCTGTAGTTTTGGATCTGTAGGGCCAGCCTCTTCATACGCTCCAGCTGTTCATCAATCAGATAGATGTTGAGGTGGACCAATTCAAGGTCCTGGATCTGAGCCTGGAGGTGTCTGAGCTGGTCAGCCCACCAGCACTCCCTCACCCATATCAGCAGGTCAAGCTTTCCTGCTCTGACCCCACTGGCTCATCCAATGCCAATGCTGTCACTGGCGAGGAGCAGAGCCAGCTCTCCATCTCATGCCTTTGGGTCTTGCTCATCAGCAACCATGCCATCAGGGCCAACCTTACTGTGCTGCCCAGGTAAGGTACAGGAACTGTTCTCCCAAGTACTGCAACAGGAGAGGGGCTGGGCTGACTCACTGGCTCTCACACCCTGGTGGATAGGAGTGAGGTCGACCAGGGCCAGCTCTGTTCTGTTGCCAAGGAGAGGTACAGGGCCTGATCTATGCTCTCCTAAGTGTTACAACCTGAGTCAGCCAGGGCCAGGCCAGTTCTCTCATTCTCATGAACCTAAGATCAGCTCTCCTGCCTGCCATAGGTGACAAGGATCAAGGGAGGGAAGAAGGACATTTTTACCTCATCCTGGATACCACTCCCACACAGTATACCAGAGGCAGGGGTGGCTCTCCTGCACTCATGGCCTTGGGGCTGGCTCACCTGCACCCCCCCACCCCCATTCAGGGCCAGTTCTACTGAGCTGTCCAGACAAGGTACAGGGCTGGGTCTCCCTACACACTAAACATTTTAACAAATAAATTAGTCCAGTATATAAGATATATCAAGAACTATTTTATATCATGACCTAGGTGGGTTTTACACAAAGAATTTGAGATAACTCCCATAAAAGTTTACTTATATTTGGGACTAATGGGTAAAGATACTTCCTGCCAAGCCTAAGGTGCTTCCTGACAAGCCTAAAAATCCAGGTTCAATCTCCTGGACCCACAGGATGGAGGGCAAGAACTAAGTCCTATAAGTCCTCTGACCTTCCCATGTGTGGTCTGGCTCCTGTGTGTATGCATGTACATAGAAACACACAGAGACTCACACAATAAATGCAACTTAAAATTTACTTATGCTTATACTAGTAATTTTATAGATGATGGGCACTTAATTTAATTTCACTTTTGCCAACCTAAAAAAGCAATGGGAATAATAAAAATATTTATAACAATATTAATAAGGAGGCCAGATAAAAGATAACAAGATACAGTTTGGTGCTTAGGATATGCTAACAATCAGTTCCTGTCTAAACTTCAACTTCCTCCTCCACCAGAAAAAAACTTTTTCTAGGTCCTCAGCAGTGGTCAGATGTCTGACTGGGAGTTTAAAGATTTTATTTGTGCTTGGGATGGTGATACACCTTATGACTCTAGGACAGCAAGGCAACCACAGAAAGATGGGGGACGTTCAAGTCTAGAATGGATGATATGGTGAACTCTAGGCAGCCAGGGCTACACCTATAGGAGACACTGTTTGAAAAATACAAACGAGTTTAATTTTAAAACCCTCAGATTTGCTGGGCAGTGGTGGCGCATGCCTTTAGTCCCAGCACTTGGGAGGCAGATGTTGGAAGCTGACTCCTAGCAGAAAGCGGCTATCATCTTGCGACTATCATCTTTGTAGCCATCTAGAGCCAAATACCCTGACAAGAGACTTGTTTTCAACAGCCCACAACAGCTGAGCACACTCTGATAAACATCTTGTTTATCGCACATATCTTGTTTTGCTGTTTAGTGCCCCCAGCTGCAGGGTGCACGTGGTGTCCTCGCCTACAAGGCACATGGCAAATCGTATAAATACCCAGGATTTCCCTTCAGTAAGAGAGACTTGATCAGAACCTCTGTCTTTTCTCCATTCTTCGAGTCTCTTCCCCTTCATCCCCACTCTCTCTCTTGTTAGACCCTGACCCGGGACCAGAGCAGCAGCTCTGGCCGGGACACAGTGGCCCCCAAGCCCAGCAGTGTGGGCTTCAACAGGCAGAGGCAGGAGGATTTCTGAGTTCGAGGCCATCCTGGTCTACAGAGTGAGTTCCAGGACAGCCAGAACTACACAGAGAAACCCTGTCTCAGAAAAACAAACAAACAAACAAACAAACACCAAAAAACCAACCCCCCCAAACAAACAAACAAATAAACAAACAACCCTCAGATTTTATTCACAATAGCAATAAAAAGTACCTAAGGGATAAACTTAAATTTAAAATTCCTGAGTTATGCTAATAAACTCTACAACTTTCCCTGGGTGCTTTGTATTGAATTACCATGACAGCTCTAGGTGGCTGGAAATTGAGGGCCTAAAGCAATAGGAAGATATTCTGTCTTATTTTGGAGGGTTGGTCCTGTGTGAAGGACGAGTCTCTGCTGATTGGCTTCTCTTAGTGGCTGAGTGAAGGACGAATCTGTTGATTGGCTTCCCTTCGTGGCAATCTCTACACCATTCTGTTTCCTGTAGTTCTGTCAACTCTCAGCATCCTTTGGCAATGTCATCTTCACCTGGCTCCCTTTTCTGCATCCCTGTGTCCTTTCCTGTCTCCCATTGGATTTAAGGACTATGCTAATCCTGTCTAATCTCAGCTCTACAACAAACCCTGACTAAGACAAACTGACTTGATGGGAGTATTATTGTCTTTTTGTTGTAGTTGTTTTTGTTTGTTTGTTTGTTTGTTTGTTTTTTGAGACAGGGTTTCTCTGTGTAGTCCTGGCTGTCCTGGAACTCTCTCTGTAGACCAGGCTGGCCTCGAACTTAGAGATCCACCTGCCTCTGCCTCCCAAGTGCTGGTATTAAAGGCATGTGTACCACCACCACCCAGCTGGAGAGTATTATCTTTTATTTTATTTCTTAATTGACATTATATTTTAATTTACGTTCCACTTGATTTGTGATACTGAGCATTTCCCCAAATAGCGCTTGGTTATTTCTGTTTTCTACTTTGGTATATAGCCAGGAAAAATGAGAATACATACCCAGTAGAAGATTTGTATAAGTCTCTTCTTTCTTTTCTTCTTTCTTTCTTTCATGTATATGAGTGCTCTTATATGTATATGTATGTATACCTGCATGTCAGAGAAGGTTAATAGGTTATTATAGATGGTTGTGAGCTACCATGTAGTTGCTGGGAATTAAACTCAGGACCTCTGGAAGAACAGCCAGTACTCTTAACTGCAAAGCCATCTCTCAATCTCCCTACAAGTCTATTCTTAATATTTTGACCCATTATAGTGAAAAAGTAGAAGCAATGCAAATATCCATGAACTCCTGACACAAAACTGCATAGATGGATCCTTCAGATGTTAGGGAGAAAGGAAGACATAAGAAGACTCTTGATTTCACTTATTCTTTTATTAATCAAAACATAGGCACTTTTAAATCAGATTTATTTTCCCTATTATTCATTTAAATTTATGTTCTTCAAAATATGAGCAGAAGCTCAGGATGGTTGTAGGTGTGGCAATGTTATGACAACATAAGGTTGAGCAGGCTGGTGGTTAAGTGAAAGTTTCTGGATAGGTCATGTGGTGCAGAGTCACCTGGTGTTTTGCTGAGGCAATACCCATGGGAGGACATATGATGTCTAGAAAGAATAGGACTCATCGGACAGTGACTGAGTGACTTGAGTAGCCAGCTGTGGAAGGCTTTGTTGGTCTCACATTGCTGTCTTTGTCTTTGCTTTGTTAAGAGAGACAGGCAGAGAGAGAGACTGGTAGCTGGTCCTGGTTGTACTTGGCCTTCATGTAGATGCCAGAGATCTAAACTCAGTTTTTTATGCTCTCCAGGCAAGCAATCTTGCCATCATGGAGCCATCTTCCCAGCCTGCTTGCTTACTATGCTCTCTCCCTTTTTTTCGTTTGTACGTTGCTAAGAATTGAACTCAGAACCTCGTGCACACTAAGCAAGTGCTCTGATAAAGAACTCTACCCTAGACTCCCTTTATTCTTTTATCGAGAAGCATCTGGGCTGCATTTCATTCACAGCCACCAGGCTTCAGGCAGAGTTTGATCTGTTTTGTCTTCCGGTTTGCCCTTGAGATGGGTGTCACGTAGGATGGTAAGGTAGTAAGTTTGTTCAACCCCAGCAGATGCCAAGAGAGCATTCAGTGAAAAGCACAAGGCAATTACCACTTTATAAGCGTGAACCCAGTCAACGTCAAAGACTGTGGCTGCTGGAATACACTGTCTCCTGGGCAGCTGCTTTGGCTACTGTCCCCAATTAACTCACCAGAGACTCAAAAATAGAAGGCAGCCTCTGTTCTGTTATATAATAAACAGTTCTTTATTTGAAATGACAATATTTACTTTTCCTGTAGTGAGCGCGCAGCCTAGTAGGCAATGGGCAAACAGTGGAATGCCTAAAATGGAAACTTGAAAGGGCAGTTTAGCTGGTGGGGTTTCACTCTGGCTTTCTAGATCACTGGCAGGTAACTGGAGGAGACGGATGCTCCCCTCACATCCTGTCTAGAGTCTGTAGGCTCATAGCATGTGACCTGCTGCCACTGGGTATAGCTCCTGTCTTGGTGAATCTGGAAGCATATAAGACAGATGTGGAGGAATGAGTTCTATAACGTGGTATATTTTATTATTTTACTTTATTGTTTGACATGTCTGGGTGCTTTGCCTGCATGTATGTCTGTACACCACTTGCATACCTGGTGCCTGAGAGGTCAAAGGAAGACATTGGATCACCTGGAACTGGAGTTCTGGGCGGTTGTAAGCCAGCGTATGGTTTCTGGGAAACGCGCTAGGAACCTCTGCAGCAGACATTGGTCACCGGGCCACTTCCCTGGCTTCCATGTTAGTTTTAACAGGATTAAGATCTTTTCTTTTCTTTAAAGATTTATTTATTTTTTTATGTATATGAGTACACTGTAGCTTCTTCATATACACCAGAAGAGGGTATTGGATCCCATTACAGATGATTGTGAGCCACCATGTGGGTGCTGGGAATTGAACTTAGGACCTCTGGAAGAGTAATCAGTGTTCTTAACCGCTGAACCATCTCTCCAGCCCATTTTTTTCTTCTTTCTTTTCCTTTCTTTTTTCTTTCTCTTTTCCTCCTCCTCCTCCTCCTCCTCCTCCTCCTCCTCCTCCTCCTCCTCCTCCTCCTCCTCCTCCTCCTCCTCCTCCTCTTCTTCTTCTTCTTCTTCTTCTTCTTCTTCTTCTTCTTCTTCTTCTTCTTCTTCTTCTGAGTTTGAGATTCTACTGAGGTTGGCAGGTTTACCCCATCTTGTTGATGTATACTTGTAACCCTAGCATAGGCCAGAGTGAGCAGAAAGATAATGAGTCCAGGCCAAACTGTACTTTTTAGTAAGACATTGTCTTTTAAAAAAAATAAAGAAAGAAATAAATAAAGATAGAAAGAAATTATAAAAGAAAAGAAAAAGATAAAGGCCCTGGCTCCTGTTTTCACA
Source organism: Arvicanthis niloticus (assembly GCF_011762505.2). Lineage (NCBI taxonomy): Eukaryota > Metazoa > Chordata > Mammalia > Rodentia > Muridae > Arvicanthis > Arvicanthis niloticus. The sequence goes on from NC_133430.1 coordinate 42,917,960, forward strand.
CACACACACACACACACACACACACACACACACTCACATAGACACACACACATAAACAAATTTAAAAAATTAATAATTAAAAGTTCATTTATACACATTTATGAGCAACAAAGGGCTACCACCCTCAGTGTAGGGACAACTTCCTCACAGATATTTTCTATGACTCCTTAGCCACACAGTAGGTCTGCAGAGCATCCTTATTTCTTGTATATTTAAAAGAAAAGTCTTACTGAGCTGTGCTCTGCAACAGGACTCAGGTACAATAGATTTGTTTTAAAAAAAAAAAAAAAAAAGGAAAAAGCTTTACCAGATGTGGTCATGCACGTCTATAATCCCAACACCCAGGAAGCAGAGGCAGGTGGATCTCTGTGAGTTCAAGGACAGCCTGATCTACAGAGTGAGTTCTAGGACAGCCAGGGCTAAACAGAGAAACCCTGTCTAAAAATAAATAAATAAATAAATAAATAAATAAATAAATAAATAAATAAAACAAAAACCTTTGGCTTTTAGGCTCACGGTTAGGAAATGATACTCTACACTGTTTCTTGGAGAGACTGACTTAATGTTTGTGATGGGTGCTAAGATTCTCTTCAGAGACTTTTTATTTCTTGTGGCCCCTGGTCTGTTATTAATTGTAGGAACTCAGCAAGAGCAGTGGCATAGTTTTAGTTATTTCTACTGTGGTGCTGAGGCTGTAGGCCAGTGTCTAAGCACATGCTAGACAAGGGGGGAGCCTTATAACAACCGCTTATGGAGGACAGTGTCTGCCTAAAATAATCATTAGCCGCTCAACTTCTCATTTCTACACAATTATTCGAAAACCCTGTCTCTTCTTCACCAAAAACCTAACCTCTCAATTTTCTTAAAAACAGTGTGAAAGAAGATTAAGTCTCAGACTAGTAAAAACTTCGAGGTTTAACTTTATTCTCCTTTGTTACGATCTGACTCCCCCACCCCCATATTTCTCATCAACCAGCTGCATTAAAGTTGCGTGCAGTGTTTGCTCAAGTGCAGAGTCCAGGGTCCTCTTTAAACATAATGAACTGGCCACTTGGAGGACTGGGTGGCCCCAGAAGCTGCACTCCACTGGGGTCTCATTTGCTTTCTCAAGGTTTGGGAAGTGCTCCCCTGTATGTAGCCCCCTCCCATCCCCCCTCCTTAATTTTATAGAACTTTCACTCATCCTTTTGCTCTTCAATAAGCCAGCTAATATTAAACAATTCAAAAATAGACCAGATCTTGTTAACGATAGGTTCTCTATTGTGACCCTGTTTGCCCACACTTAATAACTTCTCTGTGGGTCAGTTCATAGCCCTGTAATTGGCTCCTCCCACGAGATATTTGCAGTAAGACAACAGCTTATTTCCTGACAGAATGGGAGAACTCAGTGGCCAATTCTACTTCATGCTACTTCTTTTTTTTTTTTCCCCTTGGCAACTTAAAAACATTTATGAGATGGCCCAGATATCTTGACCCTGTATTAGAGTCTACCTTAAGAGGAAAAATATTTTCTAAGGATTCACTCTTTGTTGTTGTTTTTGTTTTTAGTGCTAGGGGCAGACACAGGGATAGGGCCATGAGCACACCGATCCCATTTTAATAATTTATTTCTTTGTGGAAAACTGCTTTAAAAAAAAAAGCAAATAAATAAAAGGGAGCCTGGGGCATAGTTCAGTGGTAGAGCACTTAGCTAACATTTGAGAGACCCTGGATTTATTCTCAGGATCACAACAAATGAACTGATATGACAGAAAGACTGGAATTCATAGCCCTTGTCCCCAAACTGCCTTTCCATTACACCACCATGGGAAAATTGTAAATACACACTGCAGCGTCTTTGTCTTTGTTTTTTTTTTTTTTTAGACAAGGTCTCACCTGGTAGCCCAGGCTGGCCCCAAGCTCTTGAAGTTGCTGCCTGAGCTTCCCAAATGCCAGGGCTACAGACATGTGCTGCTGCCCTCAGTGCTGCCATGTGTCTATGGTAAGGATAATCATTCTCTGTAATAGACCGAATACTCCCCAAAGATCTGAGAGGATGGATGGGCTCGGGCTTGTAAAATGTGAAGGGTTCCTCAGCGAGGGGTTCTATAGGAGGAGAAAATTATTACTGTTCCTTTTACAGTCCTTTAATGAGTTATCAACATGTCATTGATTAATCTGTTGCTTGGAGTAAATCACTCTTTGTTTTTTCAGGATTACTGGAGAGACATAAATTATCCTTCGAGTTTGTGTGTGTGTGTGTGTGTGTGTGTAGGGGGGTGGAGGCAGACTTTAAATTTTAATAAAGTTACATTTAATAAGCAATGTTACCTCTCTCCCAAGCACACACATATGTGCACATGTGTAACATGTCACGTACACATCTATCTGTTCTTATTCTCTACCTCCCTCCTCTCTTTCTCTGTGACTACATGTGCTTCTTTAGTTTCAGTTTTTATTGACTAGATTGATTGAACTTACCCAACCATTTGGGTCATCAAAGCCTCAAGTGCTTTGGGTTAGCTAAAGTATCACAAAGCCCACTAACTCATTAGCAGCAAACCCTAATGTAGGAGAGTGATTGGAAATAAATTATTTACTGGACGTCACGAATCCTTCTGCTTGTCTTTTGTTTCAGCTGCTATTACGCACAAACCCTTCTTTTGAAATTTTGCTTATTTGGCAGTAAGAATTTTTGAAATTCTAAATAGTCGTAAAGAAAACCCCAAACCTCTCCATATGCTACATCCATTAAATTCTTTACAAAGGAACAGATCCATTTTGGCTCAATTAAAGACCACTTGAATGTTTTCAATTGCAGAATGGAAGAAAGATTTCTGAAATGCCGTTGGATATATTTGCTTGGAGTTGGTTACCCTCATTGTTATCTTCTTTTAAAGGTTTATTTTGCAAGTAAAGCTGGTCAATTACTATGAAAAGGAAGGAAAGGCAGGGGAAACATCCAAAAATCTGGTATACCAGAGATAAATGGAAAAAAGAAATTGACAAGTATGAAGAAGAAGTAACCGAGGGTTTCATTGACGGTGACACTAGTTTCATGGAGAGAAAAGTTTCTGAAACTGGGTAAACTGAGAAATCATATTGAGGATACCCTTGCAGAATCTTATGACAGAAAGCTATCTTTACCCACCTTTATAATGGTTACAAAGAGGTCTGGGGGTAGTTCAGTTGCCTGGCTTTGTCTGAGTTCACTTCTTGAACAAATTTAAGGATTAAACACTCACAAATGTTCCTAACATCTTCTGAGGGAGGAAGTGGGATGTTAGCACTTCTGCTTGGTGCCTGTTGAGCCATCACGCCATCTGTCAACTAGCCTCCGATTTGCCTTGTAGAGGAGGCAGGGATTCCAACTGGGGCATCTCTTCCATTCCACATGGTAAAAATAAATGAAATTTCAATAACTGATGTGAAACATTTTAGAAGTACCCAGAAGTTTTCAGAACTGGAAGCTTTCACATGACATCGAAGTTTTTAAAGTTCAGTAAATTATGTAGCAGGAGTCAAAGCTAAATTATCCACTCAGAGGGGTAGCCCTATAGCCCGCTTGCCTGGATCTACATATACAGATGGACAGATACACCTCATTTCTCATGGGAAGTTACATTTCTAAAAAAAAAAAACAAAAAAACAAAACAAAAAAACAAAACAAAAAAAAAACCACTCAGAATGGACAGTTTTATGATTGCATGAGAGGAAAGGGGAAGATGACAGAGCTGTTATAAATATAGGAGGCTTCTGTGGTGTATTAACAGTTGAAAACATTAAGACTTAAATGATGGGATGCCAAATCAGCCTAAAACTCAAACTTGAAAAAGAAAAAGAAAAAAAAACAAACCTTGAGCAGAGGGTCTGAAGCATATGACACCCACCCAGTAAGCAAGAGGGCAAAGGGAGCCCCAGACTTTAGCTTATTAAAGATGACCTTTCCCCTCTCTAAAATTTCAAAGCTGACGTTTCAAGTGCCGAGCAGACTGTGTGCCATATGTAACATGACCTCAGTCCCACTCTGCCTGAGCACTGATGGCGTCACTAATGAGAGGTGAAAGGTCCTTCTCTTGCAGCTTTTTCAGAAAGCCACCAACTCATGCCTGTAAAGTAAGGCTTCTCCTCCCCTCCCCCCTTGACTGCAAGACAATTACATTTCATACACAGCCTCAAAAACACTTTTATTGCCAATTGATTCGCTTATAGCCACAGTCAAATGGCAGGATGTACATCGCATGCAGAAGAAAATATTTATTTTGACTCAGAAGGCAAAGGGATTAAGAGAACATTGTAGTAACGCTGCCTTTCATCTGCGTTTTAAAAGGAAAATTTTCCAGAGGCATCCATTGAAGTTCTGTTTTTTAATAAAGGGTATCAAAGAGTTTTAGAAGGCCAGGTGTGTGTTTACCTGAAGGGAGAAGAGAAAGGGAAGGCGCTATACCAGGAGGAAGAGGCAGTTTTCACAGAGGCGGGGGTGGGGGGTGGGGGGGTGGGGGTGGTGGTGGTGGTGGTGAGGTGGGGTGGGGGGAAGGGGAAAATGTGTCCTGGAATCTGTTACAAGCATTTCTAGGAGCCAGCCCCCACCCTCACCCGCATTACCCCTCCCTGTTCCTGCTGCTTGGAAACAAAATAGCTCTTTTCCAAGCGGGTTGTTATCATATTCATGGCACGGTCAATTTCCGTTTGCCAAGAAAATATTTAGTCTGATCAAAGAAATTAGAAAATCGGATGAATAGAAACAGACGTTCCACAAGAGAAGCGTTTGTCAATGTGAAGAGTCAGGCAGACGGCGGCCCACCCAGTTACTGCTGGGAATTAGCTCTCCAACCAAAGGCGGAACTACAAGGCCACCTGGATTCTGCTGGAGGGGCTACCGAGGAATCAGGTCTCTTTAGGAAATTCAGATGGAGTTCGCAACTTGAGATGCTCCAGTGGAATGGAAACGACGGTTCTGGTATCCGTGCCCAAAGCAGGTCCTTTACATCTACCCACCAAGAAGGACCTTTCAAGATAGCTCACTGATGTGGGATCTATCTGGCTCTGAGATCCTTCTGCTTTGCCTGGCTTATTATGCTTATGGGAATACAAGAACACACCGTCCTTGGTAGGTGATAGAGAAGTATGGACATTGGGAATAGAAGGATAACAATTTCTCAATAAATAATTTTCATATTTATGAATCTGGACAGAGAATAGCTGGATTTTTCGATGTTTCTGATCTTTACCAGAGCGCCCGGCCAACTGCAGATGGTAACGTAGAGGTTTCTTCTTGTCTTCGCTCTTCCTGGCAAGGAGCAAGCAAACTACGTGAGACCGTTTGCCGAGGTGCTTCGAGAAGTCCCGGTTTCCTGCTTGCAGGTCCCAAGACACGAAGTGCAGCTTTCACTAAGAAAAGGGGTCCGGATTCCTTGCTTGCCTAGAGCAAACTGGAGCACCTCTGGCCTGCAAAGTTCCTTACACTGACGCCTCCAGTTTGGGTAGGGAAAAGACTGGGGCTGTGGTGGAGGGGGCTTTGCCTGAAGGAAGGAGGAGGAAAGGAAAGGCTAGAAGCCCAAAACAAGTCCCTCTAAGACCCCCGCGCCCAGGCTCCGTGGCTCACAGCTAAGAATCTGCCCCCCATCCCCACTCCCACCCCAGTCCCTGTTCCTCCATCGTGGGGCCCGGCCGGCCCGGTTCCTTTTTGTTTCGGTTCCTGCAGGCCGAAGGCTGCTTTGCCAGGAAGACAGCGCCCTCTCTCCTCCGGCCTGGTCCGTCCGCCTGCACCCCCTCCCTGCTCGGCTGACCTTCCGGCGCCTCCCTCTGGTCCCCACCCTCCCGCCCCGGCTCTCCTCCTTCCTCCAGCCCTTATGGCGTTCCGCCCTTCTAGTCGCCCATCCACCCTGGAGAGCAGCGGCCTGAGAGCCCGCCTGGGTCCGCGTTCCCCCGGCCATCTGACTGGAGCGCCCGGCCGCGGCTCTGCACAACTGGGCGGAGCCGTCTCCATACTGCGGCGGCAGCGGCGGCCGGGTCCCGGGTGAGGCCAAGCTCTGCGGTCCTCATGAGAACACTTCTGGTGCGCACCCAACTGAGCGCCTGATCCGGGACCCAGTCTGCACGCCGAGTGATAGGTGGGGTTGGAGGCTAAATTTGGGGGGGGGGGGGGGAAGGAGAATTTTTTTTAAAAAAAGTCGTCCAGCCTTCTTCCTAGTCCTAAACGTGTCCATCGAGGTTCACTGGCTTCCGGCAGCCTTACCCCGCTGGTTTCCAGGAGGCCTTTGCCAAGAACTGTAACGGTATTGCAAAGTAGAAGCATAGGAGAGTGGGTAAGACTCCCAGAAAGGCATGGGTGAAAGGACAACCTCAGTTCCCTGATGTTTTTTCCCCCACTATTCAGAGGATTGCAGACAAATAAATGTTGCGCGGCCCATTCAGAAACAGAGGCAGTCCAACTCGGCCCGTGAAAGTCCAACTCATTTCTTGTAGAAATGGAGAAAAACAATAGCTAACAGATCTCCAACGTGGGCATTCGTCCACAGAAATCACAGGCCTAAAATGATCCCGCACCCTGGATGGAAGGAACTCCTTCTTGCTCCCTGGAGCGATAGAACGAATTCGCCTCGAGATGACCTCTCTGTCAAACACAGGCGGCTCCCAGCAATGAACTAATTGAGTCACAAACCACTGGCCATTCCTAACAAAGCCATCTATCTCGGCAGCTCAGCGCCCAATTTGTCCGCAGCACTTTCTTCCGCAATTCAGAAGCATTACCCTGTTTTTAAAAAGTATCACGGCAGAGACGTGGCAATTATCTTGGGCTCGGGTTACTCTAAATGGCTTTAGACTGCGAAATGGAAGAACACGAATGCGGCGAACGTGTCGATCGCCTGGGGGCTGAGCCTAGACCAGGGTTTGGGGAACGGATCGAGGAACTGGGGAGAGGGAGACCCCGCACAGAGCTGTGGCTGTTGGCTCTGTCTTTCCAGCAGTCAGAAAGAGGAGTTAGTCTTTTGCCCCTACAGATTAAGGTATCCCAGCGACGGACCTTCAGAGCTTGGGGAAGAAAGGCTAGTGTCCTGACATAATCAGGCCAAGCTGAGAGCGGGGTTTTGGGTCTATAACAAGTTGAGAACTTTAGACGCTACCATAGGACCGAGGAGCAAAAAGAGAGGTCAAGGGTCTGAACCAGTATTGGAGAATCTGGTCTCTTCCTGGGAAGGAAGGGGAGGGAAGAGGAGCTGGCTTTGAGAAGTAGGGGAGCAGTAAAAGGCAGGCCTGGCGCGCGGGGGGTGGGGTGGGGGGGGAGGTAGTGTGGGGTGGGAGCTCGCTGCTAAGGTGAAACTCTGTAAAGCTGGAGGGGCGGAGGGGCCCAGAGACAGCCAGGCTTCTGCACACCAAGGGTAGGGGTGGCGATGGCGGTAGCGAGGAGACAGTCTACAAGTCTTCATTTCAGTCCTCCAGGGCGAATTGGGCCTGGGCAATGACGCAGGAAAGAAAAGAGAACAGTAAGAGGCATTCGGGTGCGTTTGCCCCGCGCGCAGACGTCTATTCATCCCTGCAGGCTGTGGCGGCCACACTGTGCGCGTGTCTTTCTCCTTCTGTTCAAACCAGCCCCCACATCTTGAAGTAATCAGTAGCTGAGGAGGGACTCGTCCCCCTGGCATCTCAGGTTAAAGAAAGAGGTCCAGGAAAATGTGGTAGAGCCATTACAAGAAATCCGAGCCGCAGTCATCAGGGACTCCAATTGCCACCGCATTAGGATTGATTAGAGACCAGCAGTACCGTAATGACCCGGAAAGAGGGGCAGCCAGGGATTATTAATATCAGAATGTGTGTGTGTGTGTGTGTGTGTGTGTGTGTGTGTGTGTGTGTGTGTGTGTGTGTTGGGGGGTAAACTGGGGAGGGAGACGTTTTAAGTTACTAGGATTTATATATAAGTACAGGCTTACCTGAGGAAACCAGATAGTCAGGGAATCACGCAAACAATAAATCTAATTGCATCTAAAATTTCACAAAGTCTGATTTGAGAGAGAGAGAGAGAGAGAGAGAGAGAGAGAGAGAGAGAGAGAGAGAACGACAAAAGGCAGACTAACATTTTAGTTTTTCAAACAATAAAATGTAGACTTAGAAATTGATTGTAAAGAACCAAACAAAGATACGAGGGTACAAACTGACTACTTTCCTTACAACTGGGAGTTAAAAAATTTTTTTTGAGGTCCCTAACCATCCTGATTTTTTCTCTTAGGAATATGTTTGCATTTCTCTATATACATTTTTTTGCAGTCTGTATAAGTCTAATAAAGAGAGTTACAATTCAAGGGGTAGTACCCGGATAGTGGGTTTTGTTTTGTTTGTTCGAGATATGAATGACCAGGATCCCAAAGAGATGTGCAGAAGAAAGCGGTTTGTCTCCTTCCCTGGAGTAAGAGCCAAAACAAATCAGCCCCTGATGGTCTAGGCCGAAACGCAGCTCACTGGATAATTAACTCCATCTTTCCAGTCCACCCTAACTGTTTATTTAGTGTCAGTCCGCATTAGCATCAGTGGCACTTTCCTCTGCACAGGAGGAGCTGCAGGCTTTCACCTCCCGAAAGGAAATTCTTCTAGCTTAGGCAGATGTGATACTCAGGTTGTACATTAGTTGAGAGAGAGGGAGGGAAAGTTGATTGAAAACCCAATGGAAGATAAGGACTCGCGGGCGTTTTCATTTTGTAAACTTACTCCGATGTAATGTTTAAGGAGAAATGTGTCTTACAGGCTTAAGGACTGATCGTGACACCTCACTTTCCAGAAAGGTGATGGCCGCCTCATGCTGAATGGGATCTTCTTTCTGGTTCAGACTTGACCATTGGTGTCCCTAGGCTGAGCTTCCTCGGTGTGCAGCTTAAGAAAAATAAGCAAAGTGGGGCGGGGAGGGCGTGAGAAGAAGGGAAGGGGCTGGAAAAAAGGAAGAGGAGGAGACCAAAGGGACAAAGAAGCAGGAGGAGAGAGTGAACGAAGGAGCGACAGTTCAGGTACAAACAACATAAGCCACTTTTCTTTGAGTAGTAAAGAATGAGACCGAAGCACACCACAGTACCTTCCAAAGGCAGGGGCCAAGCACCCCTGCGTTTTCCCCTCTGGGAGTTTTCAGTATGAGGAGGGGAAGGGAGACTCAGATTGGTAGAGAACACCGGATCCGCGCGGCCCCCGCCTCCCTCCCTCCCATCCTCTTTGCTAGGATGCGTGTGTCTGGAGGTATCCTATTTTATCTGCCCTTCTATGTTTCTCTGGTTGGTGAAGAGATGGAGGTGGCATTTCGAGTCTGCACGCGGTGGACAGAGCACAGGGTTTCAGGCGTAGCACTCCAGCTGGTTCTGTTTGTCCAGGTGTGGGAGGAGGCGGCAGTCGGCTGACGTCCTGGGCCAGCCTAGCCTTTTCGCACCGCGGAAGCAGGAGCCTCTGTCCCCATGCTTGCCCGCATCCAGGAGAAAGCCACTACCACCCCCTACTCCCATACATAAATACATTAGGACTACAGACAAATCCTCATTGTTCAGAAATAAGCCGAGGAGGCCGGACGGCTCCCCTCAGCGAGGCAGAACGAGGCAAAGAGGATGGGTGGGAGGGGGGAGGGAGGCGGGGGCCGCGCGGATCCGGTGTCGCGTTGCAGATTCCCACTAAAGATAACGAAACGTGATCTATTTTTCAGAACAGCAAGTGGATGGGAAAGAACCTTGACAACACAAAACTCATTTACTAATGGACTGGTTTTGAGTTTCTCCTCTCTGGGTCCGCAAATCTCCCTTCCTGATCCCTCGGCCTATTCAGCCCTCGCAGGCAACGGCGCTCTGCACAGGGCAGGTGGGCAGCAGCTCCCGTGATGTCGCCTAGGATCTAAACCGGGTTCCCAAGGACCCTGGGGATGAGCGGCTTCTATCAAAGCAGAGGGAAAAAATGAATAATGTTGCCTCCGTTTGGATCTGCGTCTCCACACTGCTGCAGAGAGACAGGCACTAGTTTATTGAAGATTGACTTCCAAATCTGTACGTAGGGTAGGAGCCCCAAGTCTTTTTTGATGGTAAAGGAACTCCAAGAAACCCGACTGGGAGCCTCAAGGCATCTTGCTTCAAGCCAGGAAAAAAGCAAAGTAGGTCCCAGATACAGGGTTTTGATCCAAGGCCTATGTCAGCCCTTGTTTTCTCCCTGACTTTTCTGTCCACTGCTTAAGTGTACCTGCCATTCATTACCTGTATGTCAAAGGCATCGGGCGCTGAAACCCGACTTCAGGAGCCTCTCTCCCAACTTCAACCTACTAAGCACGAGTGGGCTAGAGTTGTTGGGTTCCCTTTAAATTCCTGCCGCATCTTTGCTTTTCATGCGATTTGCATTGACAGCAAAGGTTTTACATTACAGAACAACTCAAACCTTTCTGTGAGCGATTTAAAATGGATCATTTGGTTTATGTGGTTTGTAAATTCATGTCATTTTACCTCTTTTAGTGGTTTTCAGTGAAAGGTTCCATTTTGGGAAACCTTATATATCCAAGCCAATAATTATCATTTATAACAATTGGTTTCCTTAACCGAGGGATCCAAATAGCAGATAGGCTCCTTGGTACAAAGCACACAGCACTTCTCCTTTTAAGTTAAGTGATCTATTGGATTAAATGCAATAAGGGGGAGGGGCAGGGGTATTCTGGCGTGTCAAAACCCGGGCCCCGCCTCTGAGAAAAAAAATAATGTTCTCATTTACCTCGCTGCTATTATCATAGCACCTGTGCAATTCCTCTTGCCACTTGTCACCAGTGTCTGGTATAGTCCTGATTCCTTTTGAACAGGAGATGAAAAGAAGGGGGTTCTGGAAGATGCCGAGGAGATAGTGGTCATACACTGCTATCGCTTGCTCTCCTGTTATCCTCTGTAGATGTATACCTGTACTTATCCGTGAGTTTTGCCTCCCTTCACTACAGAGACAATTAATTACAAAGAATATGCTGTACACAACATACGGTTGGTTTGCCGCATTTTAAGAGATGTGATTGTGCTTATAACCTTTTCCCCATTTTAATTGTGCACACTTGTTCCAGACTTTAGGGTACTGACTTTGAGAGCCCGTATAAGTCCCCATTCTGGTCCTCACACAGCTGCCATGTCAATAAGCACTGTTCCAAGCAGAGACATTCCTCTTGGCAGGACACTGCAGTTCCCCAAGACTTCATCTGAAACGTCATAAGCACTAAAATAAGACAGGGAGGGAAAATTACCAGGCACACAGCCGTGGGCTCAGCAGTGCCAGGCTTCCAGTTTAGAAAGTAAGTCATCAGGCATACCATGTGGCAGGAGCTCCTTTGAAATGATAAACACCATTAAATGCATTTTACATATTAAAAAACCCAACCCTAAAGGTAACGATGTATCAGCATCAGCTTCCAAGGTTTAATTGCATAGGGTAGACGGAGTTTCAAGGAAGCAGAAAGCATTGTGTGGAAGATCATGAGGGCAGAGGTTTTCTGCCTACTTACTACTCTCCAGGGAAACAATCCCAAGGTGGGAACCCTTTATGAGCTTGAAATGCATGTTGCAGGGTGCACTGGACTGGGTGCATTATTTTAAAACCATATAAATAATACAAAGGGAATCCCTTCTCTCACTTAGATCTCAAAACACAAATGGTTCTTGGGCAGATGGAATCAAAGCACGGAAAGGAGACAAGCACATCTGAAGAGCCCAGTGTTTGCTCCCTGCCATTCCCTAAGAGGGCACAGTGAAATCAAAAGCATTTCTGAAGTGTACTTAAAATTCTGTTTTGAACTTATCTAATCTGAGATAAGTGTGGCCATAAAGTCCCTCTCCCTCCACCATTTGGCTTCCCTTATCTCCACACATTGTCCTTATCTGTTGCCGGTCTTAGCTACTGACAATAGATTATCTTTGTTTAGAGAGGCTAATTGTCTTCGAAATCTTTTTAATAATTGCTTTGGAACAAGGTGTGCAAATGAGGCTTAAGATAATTACAGCTTCATTTGTTTGTGCATTTTTACTAAGCATTCTCCCCACAGAAACAAAATAGCAGATGATGGGACTTAAATTGCAGGATGCCTCTCATTGGCTGGCAGCAAAATAGGCCAGCATTGTCACACACACACACACACACACACACACACACACACACAAACTTTATTTAATCTTCTTGGAGCCACTGTGGTTCTAGCTTAGAGGGCAGTGTCCCTCTCAAAGCAGGGCAAAGATTATGTTACAGCCAGACAGTTATTGGAGCTGGACACAGTTTTATTTAATTTACACCCCATTCAGCGCCCTTTGCATGAGGTTCCCCCCCCTTTTTTTTTTTGCTAAAGTAAAGCTTTTTGGCATCCATCGCTAGCAGAGGTTGCATTGAAAAACGCAACGATACAAATGGAGAAACCGAGTCTAAGATACAAGATGGACCTCAAGATACTAAATTGCAAATGAAGCTCTGGTGTCTCCATGCTACTGTGCCAGGGTCAACCCTTCTGATCGCTCTTCTAGAGGCACTTTGAGAATGAGAGGAATGTTGCCCAGATCAGAGCCCTTGAGCCCTTTGGGAGGTGTTGGGGGTTAGGAAGAGAAAGGGTGTGGGTGGGTGGGTGGGGGGACTAGGTTTGGCTTCAGCTCCAGGATCGGAAACCTGGAAGAAGCCACTCTCTGAATGGCTGCAGCACAGAACCCTAGTCTCCTCTTGTATTATTTATCTCATTCCATAAGCTATTCATCAATCCATTATTTATTCATCTCAACATTAAGGTAATTAAATATGAGCTCACCGGGAAAAGCCAAGACTGCAAGAGACAGGGATAAGACTATGGCGAAGAGGATCATTAGAACGTCTGCAGTCATTGATTTGTGTTGAGGTGGTGCGTGAGGCTCCCCTTAGGTGACACCAAAGAGGGCGCCGCTTGTAAGGTCCTGACTTTGGTCACCACCCTTTTCAGCACCCGAGTTCCCTCCTCCCGACCCCACCTCACTTCCCACCTCTCCGAATCCTTCTCCTCCCACCACTCCTTATCCCAGGGCTCAGCACCTTCGCCCTCCCCACGCGGGGCGGCAGGGCGGCGCGGCTTTGCTGCCTGGCCGGGCGGCGCTCAGGCTGGCCAGCTTCGGATAGGCGCCGCTCGCAGCCAATCAGAGTGCCGGGGACGCTGCGCGCTTTAAGGCCGCTGCGGGGAGAACAGAAACCAAGTTCCCCGGCAACTAGCAGCATCCACCCGGCGGCAGGCGGGAGCCAGCGAGGCCCGGAAGGCTGCAGAGTGCGCCAGCCACTCGGAATCTAGCACGCCCCTGCTTCTCTTCGTCTTCCTTCGCCTCCCACCCGCCAAAGGTCCAACTGGTCCCGGCGCCAAGCCTAGGGAGGGGGTTAGGAGCAGCCGCGCCCCCCTCCCCGCGGCAGCCGCCCCCTGCTCTCCCAGCTCAGCTCACTGCCGCGTGCGCCCGGGCCCGTGCGCCCCGGCAGCGCCAGCCATGTCGATGCTGCCGTCGTTTGGCTTTACGCAAGAGCAAGTGGCGTGCGTGTGCGAGGTTCTGCAGCAAGGAGGGAACCTGGAACGCCTGGGCAGGTTCTTGTGGTCGTTACCCGCCTGCGATCACCTGCACAAGAACGAGAGCGTGCTCAAGGCCAAGGCGGTAGTCGCCTTCCACCGCGGCAACTTCCGCGAGCTCTACAAGATCCTGGAGAGCCATCAGTTCTCGCCTCACAACCACCCTAAACTGCAGCAGTTGTGGCTGAAAGCGCACTACGTGGAGGCCGAGAAACTTCGCGGCCGACCCCTGGGTGCCGTGGGCAAATATAGGGTGCGCCGAAAATTCCCGTTGCCGCGTACCATCTGGGATGGCGAGGAGACCAGCTACTGCTTTAAGGAGAAGTCTCGGGGCGTGCTGCGGGAGTGGTACGCGCACAACCCCTACCCTTCGCCGCGGGAGAAGCGGGAGCTGGCCGAGGCCACCGGCCTCACCACCACCCAGGTCAGCAACTGGTTTAAGAACCGGAGGCAAAGAGACCGGGCTGCCGAGGCCAAGGAAAGGTACGCGGCGTGCTTGCCCAGGTTCGGGTGACCCCGACAAGTCTCACCCTTCGCTCCCTTTTGCCCCCCCCCCCCGCAGGCGTCGCCACCGGCTCCCCACCCGCTGCTCCCCGGCCGAGGTCGGTGGGGCGGCGCCCAGGCCTAGGCGACGCTGCAGTAAAAGTTCATGAACTCTTGAGTTTGTCTGCTAGGGACTGGGCCGCGTTTGCGTGGAGCACCCGCGCGTGGGGAAGAGTGTCGCGAATTGTCGGCGCTGAGTTTGTTTCATGCCCTTCTGGCTGGCTGCGGCGAAGAGAGGGGGTAGCCAAGGAGTTTGTAGATCAGAGGAAGGGGGGGGGGGTATTGCTTGATATCGCGAGGGAAGCGGTTCGGTATGGCGGAGGGTCTCGAACCTCCGCCCTTTCGCTCCGGCTTGAAGCTAGTCTGAGTCGAACGCTCGGCCCCCTGTACCTCCCGGCTCTTTGCTCATTCTCTCCGGCTAGTCTACGGAGGAGCGTTCTGCTTCATTCAGCGCTAGTTTGACAAAGGGAGGAGTCTTGTAAAAAGAAATACCCTGGAAAGGGAGCTCTGGGGGTGTCGCTGCTGGGTGTCCTATCAGAGGCCCCAAGCTGGGAGAAGACTGCCGCCTGCCGCGCTCCCTCGTGCGTGGCCGGTTGCTTTCTCCGGCCCCGCTGCTGCCGCTGCGGGAGAGGAGAAGGGCTCCAGTCGCTGGCTTCCCCTGCTCGGGAGCTCGGAAGCAAAGGTTTAAAAAAAAAAGACGACGAAGAAGAAGGGGGAGGAAAGGAAAGGAAGTCTCCCGCCCTCCCTCCCGTGCTCGCGCAGACGCGGCGGCTGCTCCGCCCGAGAGGTTCGCTGCGGAGCTTCTGGCGGAGGTTCGGAGGCGCGCGGGGCGGAAAGGTTGGGGAGCCGGGCGCAGAGCCCCGCTGTGCTCGCCTTTGTTCACTGGCAGCCCGGGGGCCGAAGATCTTGCTTCCAGGATTCCCTCTAGGTGGGGAAGCCACAGAGCCTGCCTAAATTCCGTGGAAAGGGGATCTCCGAAAGAGAGAGAGACAGTGCTGGGAAGGGAGTGTGCAGGCGGGCGAGCGCTAGGCGCGGGGTGGCCGCCAGCGCTGGAAAGGAAGAAGAGCGAGCTGTCCTAAAGTTGACTAAGACAGGGTGCGGGGACTGACACTCGGCCCCACGGGGTCTGCTGGAGTCCAGCCGGGGCGGGGCAGCGAAGTTTGCCCGGCTGTGAAAGGGTGGGACACTCTGAATTGTGGGCGACCAGCTCCAGAGGAGAGCAGGAGGGGCAGAGGAATGAACTAGGTGCCATGAAACAGAGGTTGCACGGTTCCAGCTACTCTTTCGTTTACAAAACGGCTGGTCCCTGAAGCCAAGCGAGGGCCCACTCTCGGGTGAAATCCGAGAGACTAAGCTCCCTGTGTTTACCCAGGTCACTGGGCCTCTCTGGGTACGACTTCCCATGACCTGTCCCTAGGTCTCTGGAACCCCAGTCTCCGGATAGGGGCAGGGAAACTGGTCATCTAATTGTTTCCTCAGATGGAGGCAGGCAATTGACTTAGGTCACGGCAAGGCAGTTTGTTTCCTGATCATTTTTTTATCGCAACAACCATTTGTCGGAAGGCTTCCAAACAGTTACTTGGAAGTATGGGCTAATAGGCACGTAAACATAGCTGCTTGAACAAAACTGAAAACACATTTTTTTTGCTTATTTTAAATAAACCTGGCTCATCCGACTGTGAGATGTACAGAAGAGAAGGAGCTATCTCCAGGCAGCAGCCCCCCCATTTCTATAGGCCGCCTCGTCACCTCCCCCATGACCCTTGGGGCTGGGTGGGAGGCAGAGCTCCTCCATTTGGGTTGGTGACAGATTGCACAACGGCCCTTTTCTCCTTCCAGCTCCCCTCCCTTCATCTCACAGTTAAAAAAAAAAAAAAACCCAACAACTTCTTTTAACCATATGGCGTTGTCCTCTATTTTCTCAGGGAGAACACCGAAAACAATAACTCGTCCTCCAACAAGCAGAATCAACTCTCTCCTCTGGAAGGGGGCAAGCCGCTCATGTCCAGCTCAGAAGAGGAATTCTCACCTCCCCAGAGTCCAGACCAGAACTCGGTCCTTCTGCTCCAGAGCAATATGGGTCACGCCAGGAGCTCAAACTATTCTCTTCCAGGCCTGACAGCCTCACAGCCCAGCCACGGCCTGCAGGCCCATCAGCACCAGCTCCAAGACTCTCTACTGGGCCCACTCACCTCCAGTCTGGTAGACTTGGGTTCCTAAGTGAAGAGATACTGGGGCCTTGAAGGGATGACCGGAGCAGCAACCAACCAGAGCATCTAGGGGCACTTGTACATAGACGCCAGGGACAGTTCTGCAGCTTGTTTCTGGGGTTCTTGGCGCAGAGAGGAACCACAGGCTTTCACAACTGTCTTTTTAAAAATTACAACCAACAGCGATCTCAGCTGAGCAGACTCTCCCGACTCTTAAAACCCTTGCATTTCCCCTCCCACTAAAAGGTCAGGAAACAACAGAACCACCCAGGCTTCATTCTGGGCGACCCGGGCATCCCTTCTTCCACCTCTTCCTCTTCTTCCTCCTCCTCCTTTTTGTGAACAGAAATTACAAATCAACTGGATTTTAATTATATTCTTTTAATTTATTTATGGAGAAACGGTTTAGGGAAGAGGAAAAGGAAATGGAGAGAGAGAGAGAGAGAGAGAGAGAGAGAGAGAGAGAGAGAGAGAGAGAGAGAGAGAGATATCAAAATAATGAAAACCTCAGTCTGAGGGGAACTGGCTGCCTTCTTAAGATGAATAGGAAAACTATAATCACAACTGTTTTTTGATGGGAAGATTAAGTTTACATTTTTCATATTTAGTGTTAAATAATTTTATGTAGATTAAAATAAAAGAGCAGTATTAGTGAGGGAAACAAGTGCCTAAATGTCTTAATGCTCTCTATGGGAGGCGGCTAGAGTAGCAGCCATGTTAGTGACACAACTATTGTCAATTTTAATGGGGGCTTTGGTGATCGTTTTCTTGTTGTTTTTGTTTTTAAACTTTTATGACAAACTCTAAATATGTACCAACGAGGGAGGGGGAAAACCTGATTTCCTAAATGTCATCACTTCTTCCTCAGAGACTTTCCTATCTTTAGGCTGCCTCTGTCCAGAGGGCTCTGCTACTCCTAGTTTCTACTTGCAAGGGGGTGCCAACAAATCTGGCAGTCTGGTATTTGTTACTAAAAGAGCGTGTGTTTTTAGGCTTCATTTCTATTGTACCTAAACCAGTCTACATTAAAACTCAGTAGCCCAGCAGGAGTTTGATTCTGTCTCTGAAAGGTGAGTTGTGTATTGCTGTCACCGGGCCTGTTGAAAAACAAGTTTTCTTGCTTTCTTAGTAGTAGTCATGAATTGCAGGGTATTTTTGAAGTCTTATCACCTGAAACCAAGAGGATAGTGGCTAGGTTAACAATATGACTAAAGAAAAGAAATTTAGCCTCGGGTATTTATTTATTTTTGTTATTTAGAAATGCAGTTTTGTTTACCACTGTTTCTTCTCCACAGCCTTCATATGTTAGCTTGGCTCTTCGGTGTTAGCAACTTATGAAAAGACTGTGAAAGTAAACGTAATTTATCTGTTTTTTATTTTAAAGGGAACTCGAATAAGAATTTAAAATTATGGATTGATTTGTACAAATAAAAACGCAGGCCATTGGAAGCTCTTTTGTCAGATAGTGTCCAAAAAAAAATCCCAGTAATCATGAAGGCTCCATGTTCTTTTTGCCTGGGGCAAAATGATGTATCTTATGTATTTAGCTTTTAAAACTAGTGAAGCAAATGGCATTATTTATTAAAATTCTACTCAGGATAACAGGATTGGCTTGCTGCTCATGCTTTGTAAAATATTGTTCCCCAGAGAGAGTTTATTTTCTGACATGACAGTTTCATAATTTTGATTTTTCCTTGTCTGTAAGTGTCAATATTAATATATTTCTTTCTTATCTTTCCATATTGTTTTTGACTGAAGAGAGAGAGAGAGAGAGAGAGAGAGAGAGAGAGAGAGAGAGAGAGTGTGTGTGTGAAATTAAGGCTCTCCTATAATGAGGGTTTTTTTGATTGTTGGATTGTTTTGAGTTCAAAAGAGAAATGGTCACTGTGCTTTTAAATATAGTCACTTTTACTTATAAAGTCATTTTCCCTTGGTGATGGACAGATGTGCACACAGAGACCATCATTTGGGCTGGGAGCTCCGGGTCCCATTCTCCCTTGTTAGTGTTTTGGATCATTAAGTCGGTGTTTATTTAAGTCACTAGGGTGTTTATTCTCCGCGTCTTGGGCCACGGAGAAATGCCACCCTCTGCAGGAGGGGCTCTCACAGGGAATCTCCACACATTCTTCACATTCACTCCCCAAAACAAACACCCGGCACAAAGATAGCTTTCAGTGACCCTGACAAGCTTCAAAAGAGACCGCGGAAATCTCTCTGGAAAATAAGGAAGGGCCAATTACTTTAATTTCTTACATGCCCTCGCTTCCTACTCTGACTACCCCCAACTCTTGCAGCTCCTCTTGGCATAATTTTAGAGTCGTGGAAGTTCTGTCTCCCAGGGCGCGCCGACCCACTTCCTGCTCGCTTGGTTGGTAGATCTTGGAAAAGTCTGCAGGTCTGGCTAGCAGCTAAGACGGCCGGTCCTGTAAAAGCCCCCGTGATTACTGCTTGTAAACTCGTTTTCTGTCATAGTCATAAACTCTTTGTAAAATCCCTGGCACCCGATCCAGAATGTGCATATTCCAGATGTGTTTAATAAGAAATTGCAGTCTGTCTCTCCCCGCCATTCTCCGCTCAGTCTGGCTAAGAGCGGGACAAGCCGGAGGAGGCGAGAAAGCTGGATATTGCTCTTAGTTTTCTTGGCAATCATTTTTAGAGCGATCATTAGGGGGGAACTAATCATATTTGTTTTCCCTCGAGGAAATCTTAGAGAACCAGCTGTTGAGGGGCCAATTTACCTTCTCGGAGTCAAAGTTTAACTGAATTTAGAGCCACTTTTCGTTTCTTCCCCAGAATTTCATAGCAATAGCCAAAAATAATGAGCAGGCACTTGTAAATAAAGTGGTTTTAGGACGAAACTTCACAGAATTTGCCAAGTGAGGAAAAAAAAAGCAACAAAAACAAAACAAAGAAAAAAAAACCTCACCAAATCGAATGATATTTTCTAAAATGTCTTTAATCTTAATATAAGGTCGTTGGGATCTGGCTTTCTTCTCTCTGTGACCCCCTGGCTGAGAAAGAAGCTTCCTAAGTATTTGGAGGCCAAGGGGTTTGGCCAGCATTTTCTGAATCTTTGGCTTAGCAAATAATAGGGACTCAAGAACTTGGATTCAAGACCTCTGGAGTTGGTAGCAGGAGGTATTAAACTTATTTTCTAGGCAAGGACAGCCTAATCTTCATCTGGAGATGGGTTGGAAGCGCCCAGTGGAACCGTGCTAATTGGCCAACACTAAGGGCCAGGCACCCCTGCGCAGCGGCCCTCCGGTTTTGCAGAGGCCGCCTTCATAGAGGCCTCCCACGCCTGAAAGTCTCTTGCTTGGCCCACGGGCAGGACTCCAAACCCAGGATCGAGAGGCTTCTTTTGCTGCAGAGAACTGTGGTGGAGGGTGGCGGGCGTCTGTTATCTGCCTGCTCGGGAGGCAGTTGGTGCCACTCTGCACTGAGGAGGCAAGAGCAGTCCTGGAGCACTGAGACCACAAGGACAGTCTCTGCTCCCTGTGGCTTCCAAAGACAATCGCACCTGTCTCCGAACCCGGATCCTATGGCAGCTCCAGGCGCAGGGACTTGATGGACTCCTGCGAAGTCCCCGAGAGCAGAGACCAGGCTGGCCTCAAGGGAAAAGAGGAGGCCTTGGGCTGGGCCTCGTGGGACAATACAGCTGTCGTCCTGGGGGTCCTGGGACATCTCCCAGACTCAAGGCTCGGCCTCGCTGATGAGTTCCTAGCGCACATGAGTGGCACAGGACGCTCCGCGGCGGGGTGACACTCGGCCCTAAGTGGGGTAGATCCCCTGGCTGCAAGAGGTTCCTAGAGCAAGTGTCAGCGCTCCCGGGCTTCTAACCACGCCCTCGACAGTCCGCTCTCGGTCCACGCAGCCTCGGTCCCGCGGCCGGTTCCCCCGCGGCCCTTTCCACAAGACTGGAGCTTTGGCTTCGGCTCTGTGACTTAAACGCCTTACTAGGCGCTGGCCAGGCAGTGCCTATCAGGGAGCTGGCCTATTTAGGAATTAGTCCCCACCTGTGCAGGCCGGCAAGACGTACCCTGGCTTCTAAAGTATTTCTTTTAGGGCAGAGTCGTCGCTTTGTTTCCACAGTGTGTTCGGGTGGCTCCCGGGGGCAGCTCCCTCTTCCCTCTGTCCAGTCCCGGATTCAGCCGAAAGACACCACCCAGGGGCGCAGCATTCTTGGTTCTGGCGGTTGAACTACACAATCTAGCCAGATTTTATACAAGTGGGTAGTATTGACAGGCACAGGTGGGGTGTTCCTTTCCCAAAGCCTTCTCCCAGAAGGCTCTAAAACCTCCTAGACCACCCCCTCCAGCGGTCCAAAGCCAGAGGAACTAGCGTTGGTGGCAACTATGTCTCAGGAGCATTTGGCACTGAGAGTACCAGAGGACTTAGTTTCATAGGCGTGCTGGATTACCTTAGCCACTAAAGAGGTAACTTCTGAGCACCGCAGGCTCTGCTCAGACTAGGTCCACAAACTCTACCTGGAAACGTCTCTAAGAGGGATGGGTTAGAAAAAATACGGGTGAACACAGCCAGGGATAAAAACTATCAAAATTATGTCCGAAATATTCTTTTATCCAGAAAAACACCCCCCCCCCAAAAAAAAACCTGCCCTGGAAAGGTCTCAGTTTCGCGCGCAGACACACACACACACACACACTCACAACTTCATTCCAGCTGATGAAATTGGAAACCTGTTCTCCTACTGAGGATGACAATCAGGGTTTTAGATGCAGTATTCCTTTCAGACAGCGAGAAACAACACTGCAGTAGCATTTAAAAACAAAGAAAAAGAGACTGCTAGGGACGCGTGGGAAGCCGCGTGTTCTCCAATCCGGGCCTCAGATCTTCTCCTTTTAACTTGTTAATGGACGGCTCAGGCCGGGATTCTCAGCAGGTAGAGTACAGCCCCACGCTGCTTTTTAGAAAAGTACTGACTATTCTCCTTTATCAGAAAGCGAAAATACTCTCCACGACCAAACAGAGCAATGTAGGAAAGAAACGAAAACCAAAAGCCAAACATCAACGCCACATCTTATTGAAAAGAAGTAGGTTAGTTTTAGATTTTACATATACTTCAGTGTGCCTGAAGTGGCCACTCAATTGTAATTAAAATATGCCTGAAAGAGATTGAGACTCTTCTCCCTTATTGTTAACGTTAGCGATTGTGTTTGAAAGAAAAATAGATTCTGTTCTGTATCTTTATGTTTTACAAAGCACTCTAAAAATGTACGCCCCCTGCGTTCATCCGGTCCCCTTTCTGCCCTTCTCTCAGAGTTAAAAGATAAACACTTTATGAGGCAGTCACAGGTAGACTCTAACAGGAACACGGTGGACTAACAGCCAAGCCTACGTTAATATGCCATATAAACTAGTTTAATTTGGGACTTTAAGTGGATTATGAGTTTTAAAATGCCGTGACTCATTCATAATAGGAACAACTTTTGAGGGGGAGGTGGGAAATTGGTGGTGATTTCAGGATCTGAGCAGCTGTGCATGTGGGATTTAAATAAGAGTCCCAGACTACACATTTTCACTGATACTTCAAGTGTCTTGAGATTCATAAAGAATACATCTCACAGAGAGAGTCAATGTCCTTGATAATCTACAAATCCCAGGCAGCCTATCTGTGAAGTTGACTTTTTGGGTGTACTTTTATTGACATTAAGTATTTTTACAAACCCCAGTGTTCCCTCACCCTCTCCACATACACTTTTCCCCCTGTGCCCTCAGGCAAGGCTTTACCTGCTTTGGTAAAGTTTCCCATTTGACTCTGGAACCATCCAAGTGGTTTAAATGCCAGGAGAAGACAATGGGGTTGTGACCCCTGTCTCACCCAAGAACAAAACAAAACAACCCAACATAAGTATGACATCTTTGGTTGGCCCTCACACAAATATTATGTTACTGTAAGCATCTGTATGTGGTAACGTTCCCCTTGGCTTGTGCTGCTTCTTGTGTGTGTGGTAGTGGTGCGGACTGGTATGAGGCAGAGAGGAACAGAAGCTTACAGTGTTGGTAGAGAACACTCATTTTGACAGTGGGCTGGCATCCTCTGAGATATTTTGTTTGCAGAGTTAATTGTACCTCTAAGAGGTGAGCCTAGTTATCAGGAGGAAGACAAGGCTAGGGCTGAATTTATTTAGAATGCTTTAAAGGTGGAAGTAGGTAGTCATTCTCTAAAAAGGTTGAGCTAGATAGAATGTCAGCACACTTTAGGGTGAAAGGAGCATTTAAACAATTGAACCATTGTCTGCTCTCGGATATGAGTGGTGAATATCTTCTGTGCATTGCCGATGCAATATAAACATGACACACTTCCCCTAAAGTCAAGGGCTTTTAAAAATTTTAATTGAAGAATAATATTGCTCAGGGCTCTAAGTACAAATCACTAATCTAAGAAAATCAGTTCTGGGACTCTGGAACCAATGGCTATTTTCAAAATAAACAGACAAAATCTTCATTAAAAAAAACGCCAGGAAGATTATTTTACATGCAGTATATATCGCCTCGTTTCCCACAAAAAAAAAAAAAAAAAAAAAAAAAAAAACAACTAATAGAAAGAATGGTAATAACAGGCTCCTTACCGTCTTTCTACTTAAAAAAAGAAAAAAAAATCCCAGTCTATTTTAAAGTTCCTAAACTGTCCCTCTTCCAATATTAATATATCTTAGCAACAAAGCTGAATGCATTTCTATTTTCCTGTCTAAAAAATTTTCCCCCTAGGATGAGGAAAGGGGTATAAGAAAAGGAAAGACATAACAAAACATAAAATAGTGTGATTTAAAATTCATACTTCAAATTTAAAGCAAAAAAAAAAAAGATATTTGCAAAGAGTACAAGAATGTGGCCCTTTCTGCTTTGGTCTAGCTAAGCAAGAATTAAATTACAATTAAAATGAATGGGAGGGAGGGAGGGAGGGAGGGAAAGGTCGCTTTCCTTGAGGGGTGTAGCCCCTAATAGTTGCTATGCTCTAGGGGGTGATCCTATACTGGTGCACATACTAACAGCACTGAGTGGTCTTAAAGCATAGACACGAAGTTAGGGTGTGGCGGTGGGAGATGGGAGGAGTTGAGAGAGGAAGTAAGCTAGATTTGATCAAAACACATTACACGCATGTATGAGATTTTAAAGCAGTAAATTAATAAGAAAACGATAGGGGAGCTTTTGAGAGTTTTTGGTCTAATATAGAGAGCTCTGTGGTTATTCTACAAATTGATGGCTGAGGGAAGAATAGGGAAATTTAACTCACAGAAGTTTCTTAGAAACGCCTGTTGAAGTTTCCCTTTTACTACAAGCAAGTAGTGGCATCCAGGTAGACAGGAGGAAGATGCTGGAGGTTAGGGGTTAAAACCTTGACTTCTAATAGGTAGGACTTCTAATAAGTGTCATGGAGGTGTCCCATTCGACCTTAAATCCAGGGAATACTAGAAGCTAAAAAAAACTGCCAAGTAGGGTGGGATGCAAGATGTCACTTCACACTCTCATTCTGTCATTGGGTGTGGATATGTGTTGAGTTTTCTGAAAACTATTTTCTGTTCCCATGGGGAGACAAGAAAGAGTTAATTTGATTTCTGATAGATTTCACACGGTGGCCAGCTCTGCCAAAAAGGAGAGGAAGCAGAGACCAGCCCTATGATTAATTCTACCTGTTTTTCCCATGAGCGATCACCTGCTCCAGGGGTCATGAATAGCAGGTAGCTCTCCCTCTCCTGGGCTCTGAGAGCCTCGTTTGTTTGGTGACAGCTGAGTGACAAGGCCTGAAACACGAGCCCACGGCCGGGCCTGATGTGGGGATAAAAACCCTGGATGTTCCCTCAAACATTTCAGGAAATGAAAGTTGTAACGCGATCCCTCCTGCGCCCACATCTCCCCCAGCAAACACAAAAGCTCAAAGGAGCCTTCTCGGATTGAATTCAGCCTGGAGTTGATGGAGGGAAAGCGGAGCCCAGCTCGCGGGAGGGGTGGGGGAGGCTGGGGCCTAGGCTGGCAAGCTTTCGGAGCCGGAGGCGAGCAGGCCGGCTGGGCGCCTGAGGCCTGCGCCCGGCCCTAGGGCCTGCTCTTCTGCTGCAGTCCATCAGCCTTCGTGGGCTGTCCCCGCTGCCACGCGCTGAAATCCGTCTTCAGGGTCAACCCCCGGTGGGAGGAGAACCTGAGCTCCATCCTAGGAGCTCAGGCCTCATGGTCTCCAAGTCCGCATGGCCATGGCATAGGCCCAGGCCTCACCCCTACCGTACTCTTTTGCCTAGGTGAAGGTTCTAGAACCCTAGGCCAAGCCTTGGGCCCGAGCTTCCCTTCCGACCAGGCCACACAGGCTTGGGGGATCCCGGGGCCACGAGGCAGGAAAGCCGCGGCGTCACTCAGCACCCTCCCGCCCGGCCTCCTTCATCAGTCAGCGGCCTCAGTCTGCCTCAGGGCCTCGGGGCCCTGGTGGAAGCTTCCAGCGGGTGCCGGGTAGGGTCCAGGGAGGGAGAAGAGGTAATGGGAGAGGCAAAGCCGAGAAGTTGACGCTTGCTCCGAGCCCCACGCGGTCCTGTCAATCATCGCGCCCTGAGTGGGCTCGAGCGCTCGGTAGGTGGGAGGAAATAGAGGCAGAGCCCCTCCAGGGGGAGCTTTTCTCCTTAATTCAACAGCTGCGATTAGTCCCTTCAACCCTGATTTTTTTTTCCTTTTCCCCCCTCTGTACTAAGAAATCTTCCCCAGACAGCATTATGAGTCCTCGCCTCCTCAATCTTCACTGCGAGTTTCCCCAGTGCCCCCCAGTGCAGAGAACTGATATCCAGGAAGCAGAATGGTGCACAGAGACTTCACCTCTTGCACACACTTGGAAACGGTGCGGCCTGGGGAAAACTACCTAAAGCTCCAAGCCTTGATTTCCTCCTTGGGAAAATAGGGATTATGATACACTGCAGGGAAGCCTAAAATAAGCCGGAGTATTGAATATAAAGTGGTCAGCACAATACACATATAATAAGTAGTAGCTATAATTATAACATCCTTGAAGTCTCCTTGCATTGTCACAAAGCTGCCTGGGAAAATTCCCATGATGCTAGAGTTTCCACTGAAGGTAGATTATAGCCGTTTCTCCTTTTGTTTAGAACATTGAAAGAAACATTATTTTGTAGGGAGAGGTTTGATTAGAGTTTTTTTTTTTTTTCTTTTTGAAGGATAGTCAAAACTGAAATTTATTTCTTAAAGCTCTAAATAAGTGCAGAATCCAGAAGTCTAATTCCACTAACCCAATCCTGGAATGATACTTAATCTGTAGTATTTAGATTTGCCATCTATATTCTTTATGATTTCAACTCTTTACATAGATACCATCATGCATGGTAGAATTCCATTGGTGAAAATGAAACCCTCTTCAAGGTGCCTTAGATGACAAATTACTTAGACAGGAACTAAGGCGTTCAGTTGAATAGAGAATTTAAGGCCCCACCTAAATGTGTCAACATAGTGTAGAATAAGAAACTACTTTGAAGATTTAATGCCTTGCTGAGTTAACACAGTGCTGGGTAAAATGGCGCCTGATAAATGGCTTTTGAGGAAGCAAGGCCTTCAGATAGAGCAGAATTCCCGGAGTTGGAGTTTTGCGAGGCCCTCTTGGGTACATTTCTTCTCTGGTGACATTTTCTAATGATCACCAGGGATAAATAGCTCATTGCAACATATTAAACACATCTTCTCTGATTTCAAGGACTTTTCCTTCCCTATGCACTTAAAGCAAGATGCTTAGCTGAAAGGTTCTGGTAAAGAGGAGGGGGAAGAATTGACCCAGGGACAGAAGGAGGGAGGGATGGGAGAGAGAGAGAGAGAGAGAGAGAGAGAGAGAGAGAGGCTTACTTTGAGGCTCATGCACTCTGACATCATTGTTTGTACTGGAAGGAACATTTTGTGTTCCTTCTTTACACATTACTTTTTCCCCCTTCCAGCATCTTCATTTTTCTTCAAAAGAATCCAGGTCAACCAGAAACTGTAAATGTTTGAATTTTTGGTTTAGAAAAGCTGATCAATTTACAGTCGATTACCATATATGTTCAGGAAGAATTTGACACGTCTTTTCTGTTTGCTTATGAAATTCTATATTATACTCACATATTCCTTGTAGAGATAAATGCTTTGAAATGTATCAGAACATATACCTATACCATGTCCTATGCATATATAATTGTGTTTATCCACATGCATGCATATTTGGACGAATGCATATCCTATTTGTAAAGATATGAATGCAAACACCTACAAGATAAACTGGGATATCAGGCCTCTGGCTTTAAAGAATCACACATATTAAAGAGACATGTGACAGGAACTGTGACTATATTGCTGCTTGATCCTTTGCATATTGGGAAATAATTTGCACAGTGCAAGAGCCAAGAATTTTTAGAATTATGCTTTTCTACCATTGCCCTTAACATGACTGGAGTAAAGAAATATGTAGTGGTTTTGTTTCTTTCTTTCTGAATTGTTTCAGCACCCACATGTTTAGAAACACAAAAATATGTCCGTGTGCTCACTGAAAAAAAAAAAAAAAACAAGGAAAAATAAGAGAGAGCATTTTAAGCCAAAGAAAAAGTTCATTTAAATTAGATTAAACTTTGCAGAGGGTGCTTCAAGGAGGTTTGGGTAGAGTCCAAGCCTTAGTATATCATTCAAGAAATGAAAGGCCTCGGGCGTTCCAAAAGGCGTGTCCATTCAAAATCAGCATCAGCTCAGTTCAAATAGAGAGATATATGACTGAACTTGAAGGCTGGATAAAGCTGGGAGTTTTGTTTCTACTCTGCAGATGCATCTCAGTGAGGTAACCCAAATGTGGCGATCCAGGCCCCCTGTTCAGACTAAAGGACTGTGTGTAACTGCTGAGGCTGGACTGCCTGTTCAATCACTTAGCTGCAACAAAACTGAAAGACACGGTTGTCAATATGTTCAGAAATATAGTCACTCTCTTCCTACTGGAGATTACTCACAGAGAAAATGAAATGGCCCTCATGGAATGCTTATAAGATAACAACGATGTCCTCAGCATATTTCATGTGTGGCATTTTATCATCTTAATTATAGGTCAGGTGCAGGTAGCCTTCGAGTCCTTCAACTTCTGGTTCTATTTCCCCCTCCTTCTGATTAAGACCAAAACCGATGGATGAATATGGCAGTCTCTTGTCAAGTGCAAAGTTTCAATATTAGTCAGCTGAGCAAAGTAAAGAGTAGAGCCCAAATGTTATTTCCCAGATTTTGAGTTTTAGTATTATGTAGGGGGCAAAATTGCAACCAAAAGATTCATTTGACAAATGCTATGATATGAGACCACCCTCCTTTTTGTTATAGATCATGAACAGCTTCAAGACAATGAAGACTTTGATTTAAACAGTTCTTTAAAAATCAATAAAATATATTTAAAACAAAAGTGCCATTCTTTTTTTGGGTGAAGATATAAGTAAAATTCACAAATAAAAATAAAGATTGTTCTAGTCTTCCATTGTGTTCCATATGGCCAACACAATGGTTAAGAAAGACTAATTTTCTGGCTGGTCGTTTCAGCCATACTTCCTTTGAGAAATGAACCAAAGGAACTATGGCAATGGGGATTAGGAGAGTCAGCCACTGTGACCCAGTGGGTGTACTATGGATTGTATTACCTGCAAGAGTGGAGGCAAAATACCCATAAAATAGCCTTTCAGATTCAGTTTGTCTCAAGTTACATTGTGAAATTCAGTGGTTTGGTGCAGTTGTGTACCCGTTGGCTCTAGAGAATTAAAGAGAATTGGGATGGGCCAACCATTGTACAGCAGGACTGCAGGTGGCACCAGGGGCATTGGGGTTTGTGGTTTCCTGTGGGAAATGCGTTTGGTGATTGCTTGCCCTATGGTAGGGTGAGAAAGAAATGCACGCTCCAGAGCAGAATCGTTGCTCTTTGGTTACCAGGCCAGTCTACACTGAATTGACTAATTTCGTACAGGACATTACTTGTAAATTCATCTTTGGCCCTTTCTGATCCAGTACAAGGACTGGTAAAAAGACAGACTTATAGTCCTTTATACATTTAGAGAGTGTGGCATGTCATATTTATTATTTGAGAAATAAAGCTCAGGTCCTGATTACACAATTCATTGTGATTTTTTTTTCTCTCGACAGAGGTATCAAATAATCCTGATACCCTGGCTGGAATTTAAGAGTAACGCCTCCATATGCTCACTTATGATCCAGTTGTAACTAGAAGTGGTATTTTTTTACTTCCTACTCTAGACTCTAGTGGCACTGTGGTATGGGGGGGGTATTGACTGATCATGGAAAACTATTTTGACATATTTCATTGGTATAACATTTAAAGAGAGAATAAAAATTGTTACATGTTTATTTATTATTAGAGAAAATATGATATTTAGTGGATTTGAATAAATCATTGAGACTCTGGTATTAATGTCTACTTGTAAACTATATGTCTTTGTGACTATTTGTTGTTGTTGTTTTGTAAACCTTTAGTTAAAAAGTATCAATGATTAGGTTTTATATAAACCAGTGGTTTATTAAGGATGGGTGACATATGATCTCAAATAGAGTCTGTCAATAGGTCAGACTAGTGTTAAAGAAGAAGTTTATCTTAAATCAGCGACTTAGAGGCGGTCAACAGGATGAGCGTTGAGTTCCTAATGGATACATTTTTGGGTAACAGACCAACTGAGAGACCCAGCTCCTCAGCAACCTGACCTATCTAGTCTCCTCCTAAAACTCTGTACCCCCTATTTCTTTGTTACCTTTCTATTTGACACATTCTAGTAAACTCTTGCCGGGTAGATTTGATACAATTGTCTTTACAAATGGAAACAGACTGCATCTTTGTTGAATGATTGATTTGTTCATCAATAATAATGGAACTAGGCCCAGTGGGAGGCGACATCAGAGTTGGTAATGAAGTTGGATTAAAGGGCATAAAAGCAAATATTTTCTCTTTCGCTGATAAAGCTGTGCTCATAAAGAGCCAAGGATTTGAAAAAAGGCAAAATGTAATGCTAGAAGGAATTAGATGACTGAGCGAACCTGTACTGCCTGCTTAAACCAATGGCTTCGCCTGTAGAAAGCAGACATGTCAGAAAGAAAAACAAAACATAACACAACAACCCCATTAACCCTAGACATGCCGGCACAGAGATCTCTGCTAAATGTCTGTGCTCTTGTTTTCACCAGGAATGGGTCCAAATATTTAGATGTGTTCTCAGTGCTACATTTAAATTAGAAACCTTGCCAAGAATGCAAGTTAAGAAAAGTGGAATTGCTGGCCACGTATGTGCAAGAAATGTTAGTAAATGTCAGGCTTAAAACAGGAAGCATCTCATGAGAGTTCAGACTCAGGGTTGTCTGTGATAAATGTGAGGGTGAGCAGGGAGGGCTCGTTCTAGCCCACCCTCTCGTTCTAGCCCACCCTCTCATTCTAGCCCACCCTCTCGTTCTAGCCCACCCTCTCATTCTAGCCCACTCTCTCGTTCTAGCCCACCCTCTCGTTCTAGCCCACCCTCTCATTCTAGCCCACCCTCTTGTTCTAGCCCACCCTCTCGTTCTAGCCCACCCTCTCATTCTAGCCCACCCTCTCGTTCTAGCTCACCCTCTCGTTAAAGCCTGCCCCCTCGTTCTATCCCCACCCTCTCAGAGTGCAGGACATCATGCCAGGGCCTTGAACATATTAGGCATGTCCTTTCTACTGAGCTGTCTTCCCGGCCTGCTTGGCTCTTACAGGAGTGTTTTCCTACCTTGAGAGTTTGGCAACGATTAGAAAGCCAAGATTCTGGAAGGTCTCTTTGCCCTCCTGGCTGTATGATTTAAGCTCATTGTCTTAGAAGGAATTGGCCTGTGGCTGCTTGCCACTTCACAGAGTTGAAGTTGAGGTGATATTTATTTTAAAAGGTTGAGGTTACATCTATTTTAAAGAGATGATCAGTTGAGTATAAAGAAAGCTGTCTTAAAAAAAAACAAGAGTGAGAAATTATAGTAAAAAATATTAATCAAGAGCCTTGCATAAAATGTTTCCTGGGTCAAAAGTAGCAACAGCAGTGAGAATGTGGCCAAGGACTTCATCTGTAACTGTATATGAGGTAGCCCTATCTCCCTGCCCAATCTTGGTAAGATCTTGCAGGTAGAAATTGAAAAGTTTCCAGGTAGCCTTGGAGAAGTGGAAACCATGGTCCAGTAAGCAGCACACGTTTTATAATGAAGATGCAGGTTGCCTTCATGGATGCACACACTGTAAGCTTATTATTTATGTCTAAGGATAAATAGTGTTTTTAGTATTGAAGACTTAAAAAGAGGGTGTTTGTCTAAGACTGTGACTCCAGGCCTTTGCAAAAGGCATGGTTTACATTAAAACACTCAAAATAAAAACGCTACCCAAGTGCTATAGGAAATATCTGTGGAGTAATGAGAGGTCTTATCTAACCAGACCTGGTGAGTTTACTGGTGTTTTACTCTATATTAAACTAAGACACAAATTGATTCTTCCAAGTACCTAAGGCCGTGCCTGCCTGAAAAGAGCATTGTGGTTCCATAAAGCAGTACCTGAAGTACAGTGGAATTGGCTGTTTGCAAGAGAAAGCATGATTGCTTTTGTGCTGCGTGCATGTTCTAATCTTTTTTTTTTCTTTTCTTTTTTGTTTTTGTTTTTCAATACAGGGTTTCTCTGTGTAGCCTTGGATATCCTGAAACTCGATTTGTAGGCCAGACTGCCTTGGACTCACAGAGACCCACAGGCCTCTGCCTCCCAAGTGCCGTGATTAAAGGTGTTCACCACCACACTCACCTTAGTTTAAAGTAGGTGGACAGCTTTGATGCCCTCTTTTTCTGGTAAATCAGAAATTTTCTCAGACCATAGAGTATTGCTTCTATATTTTTATATTTATAATTTCTTTTTATATGCATTGAAAAGATTTTGTGGGCGTTTGTGTGTATTATGAGAATATGTGTGTCTGTACATACGCTACACTGCAGACTTGTAGGGTCATATTATTCTTCTGTACTCTCCCTGTGGGAATTGCTCTATCCTCTACCATGTGGGTCCCAGGCATTGAACTCAGAGGATCAGGCTTGGTGGCAAGTGCTTTTACCCATGGAATTAGCTTGCTGGCCATATTTTATATTTTTAATCAGAACCATGTCTTCATCAAAAGATTTGCAAACACGTATTTAGCATCTTGAAAGCCGTGCTGTGCCCAATAGCTTGGCAAAATTAGTTTAATTGTCATAATAATTTCTTTTATTACAGTAATCTAATACAGGTTTTATTTTCTTGTTAGGAATTTGGGGTGGCTGGGGGTGGGAGCAGGGAATCCACATTTGATGTTCTAGGTAACCCATGAGAAAAGCCCGAGTTGGCTACTCAACTACAGTTGTTTAAAAGGGTTTATGTAGAGGTGCTTAAAACATACTGCCAGGTCTGATGCCCACTTAGAACACTATCATATTTAGCCTTTAGAAAAGAATTTCTGCTGTTACAAAAGCAGCTATTATGCTCTCTATAAAGCCCTTCTGGTCTAACTCAGGAGAGGTGTAGATAAGCTTTGGTTGAACACATTAATTAAACCTCAAAGGGCCAAGATTCAGGCTGAAACCACATCTCCTGATTTAAAGTGTCTACACGCCAGATGGGATGTTTTGGGCCTCAGAAAATGCCATCAGTTTCTTCTTTCTCTCAAGGAAAAAACCTTAATCCCAGAGGTTTGTAAACAACTAGACACACAGTTGGTTTTTTTTTTTTTTCTGTATATTTAATAAACATTCCTGGAGTTTTCTCACATTGCCCGATGTTCTGAAACAGGGCAGGACTGTTTAGTAAGGTTCAGGGAAGAGAACTTGAACCCTATGGAGGACCTGGAG
Organism: Arvicanthis niloticus; assembly: GCF_011762505.2. Classification (NCBI taxonomy): domain Eukaryota; kingdom Metazoa; phylum Chordata; class Mammalia; order Rodentia; family Muridae; genus Arvicanthis; species Arvicanthis niloticus. Next base: position 42,950,093 of record NC_133430.1, read on the forward strand.
GAGGGTGCGATCAGTCTCATGTTTCCCAATCTTTTCCTCTCCTCGTTTCCTCTTCTCTCCTCCCCTTTCCCTCCCTCCCTCCCTCCCTTTCTTTCTTTCTTTCTTTCTTTCTTTCTTTCTTTCTGACAGGATCTCTCTACATAGGCTGTCCTGGAACAGAGATCTACTTTCCTCTGTCTCCTGAGTGTTCTGGTGTTTCGTTTTTTGTTTTTGTTCTTTTAAAAAATATTATTTAAGCTGGGTGTGGTGGTGCATGCCTTTAATTCCAGCACTTGGGAAGCAGAGAAAGGCAGATCTCTAGGAGTTCAAGGCCAGCCTGGTCTGCAAATCGAGTCCAGGACAGCCAGGGCTCTGTCACATAGAAAAACCCTGTCTCGAAAAAACCAAAAACTATGTGTGTGTGTGTGTGTGTGTGTGTGTGTGTGTGTGTGTGTAAACTTTAGTATCTTCCTAGTAGCCCAGGCTGGCCTCCAATATATGACTTGCTGCTGGCTTCTAACTCCAGAGCCCTGAGATTACAGGTATGTGCCACTATAGCTGTCTGAAGTCTTACAGAACATTCTCTTGTTTCTACAAAATACAATTTCTCTTTGTATTCCTGCCTTTCTTCACCCATGTTAAGCTATATATCATGGGTAGCATCTGAAGGAAGATAGAGGAAACAGATAAGTACCAGTGATATGGAAGCTGTGTTTTATTCAATTTGGTAGGAGTAGTCTCCAGTTCAGTACCCAGCTCCTAGACAGTGTCTCATGAGGGCTTTCTGAAAGGATGAAAGAGTAAACTTTGGAGACACAAGACCCAATGGATTACGGAAACGTGTCTTGTGGCTTATCTGGATTCCTGCAATACCATTTGCATTTCCACCACTGTTATATTTCCTCTCTCCAGTGTAAACTCCACCCAGGACAGCCAGAAGGAGCCGTGGGCCATATAATGCCTTGGGGCATATTTAATCTCCTTTAAATTCTCCAGTAACTTCCTATTACATTAGAATTAAGGGTAAACCTTGCAGAAGGTGCTGTATGATCTCTTAACTTATTTCACTCTCCACTTCTGCCCAGTGAGATCAGGCTGGCCTTGAACTCACAGAGATCTACCTGCCTTTGCTGAGAATAAAGGTGCGCACCGCCATGCCTGCCAAACTTTTTAAAAGTGCTTTAAACAGATTGAAGTCCTTCACTCTGCAAGGACTTTACAGGCCTATGTTTCCTCTGACTCTGTGATCACCGTGCTCTCTCCTGCCCCAGTTGAAGGGTTAACCTCCCAGAGAGGCCTTTTCTCTAAGGTCTAAGTATAGCAGCTCCGGGTAGAGGCGGTCCTGAAACCATAATCCAAACTAGACAGGACAGGGAGCTGGCTCTCGCTGTTACCCATCATGCAGTCTGCTGAAGCCTAAGATGTTCTCTGTGTTGATGTCATCCTCAGGTTGGCTGCAAGCCTGCTGAAGCAGTTCCAGGCACTGCATCGGGTTACAGCTGCATCCAGAGGGACAAAAAAACTTGCTCTTGCTGGCGCTTTCCAGAAGGAAGAAGCCTTTCCAGAAGTCCCCTTGCTAGCAGATTTTTCATGTCTCCTTGACTAGAATGGAGTCACATACAAATTCCTACCGTGGTGGGGAGGGCGTTGTTATAGATCCTGACTACAGGTTCTAGTTCTATTTCATGTGCTGTGTGCATTGGGCAGTTTTGTAAAAATTTAGACTCCTTAGAGTTTAAACCATTGGAATCAACTATAGAATACTACACTTACCAAAATTACTCAATTTGTGACCTATTAATATATGTTATCTTCTTGATCACGAGTAGATTTTTTTTCCAAGACAGAGTCTCTCTGTGTAGCACTGGCTGTCCTGGAACTCACTCTGTAGACCAGGCTGGCCTTGAACTTAGAGACCTGCCTGCTTCTGTCATCTGGCTGCTGGGAATAAAGTCGAGCCCCACCTCTGCCCAGCACAACTAAAATTTAATAATACTGATTGGATTAATAAGCATTAAGAGTTATTTTAAGATAGTGATAGGCAAAAATCATGTTTTGAGATAGTTTTAAAAACTATGAGGGGCTGGAGTGATGGCTAAGAGGTTAAGAGCATTGACTGCTCTTCCAGATGTCCCAAGTTCAATTCCCAGCAACCACAGGGTGGCTCACAACTATCTATAATGGGATCCCATGCCCTCTTCTGGTGTGTCTGAAGATAGCTACAGTGTTACTCATTTACTTGAAATAAATAAATATTTAGCTGGGCAGTGGTGGCGCACGCCTTTAGTCCCAGCACTTGGGAGGCAGAGGCAGGCGGATTTCTGAGTTCGAGGCCAGCCTGGTCTACAGAGTGAGTTCCAGGACAGCATGGAGTTTCCTCCTTATTTAATACATGGATACTCTGACCTTCACTGTGGGTTCTAGTGCCTGGTCTCATTTGGTGATTTGATGTTCTAGGAATGATGGGGCCTGGTGGTACAGGGTTATAAGCCTGGCTCCTCAGGGGCTGAGGAAGGACCTCAAACTCAAAGCCTACCTTGACAACTTGCTGAGAGCCATTGTCTCAAAACAGAGCACAAAAAGAGGACTGAGACAGAGTTCTTACCTAACAGGCAAGAGATCCTAGGTTCAATTCCCAGTACAATAAAAACTGAAACAAAATTTAATTATGTGGCATATAAGTAAGTTTGGCCTATAAATCGTAGCAATAAATAGTAGCTTAAAATATAGATACAAGGAGAAATCTTGAGAGTCAGAAACCCAAAATATTTAAATCAATGCACTGGGAAAAACTAGGAATGAGGCTTCAGGGGGCTTATTAACTCGGTTTCTCACACCAACTTCCGAGTGATTAGAGCAAAGACACAGGAGTAAAGTTAACCTGACAGGTGAACTTGAAAGGGCATATCAAAAATACCACAATCACCTCACCTCACGAAGGCCTCGGTCCAGAGGAGCTATCTTTTAATGCCATGTGTCAAGATCACTGTGATTTATGTTCCTGGACAAAGGTTTGTTCTGTGTTATGTCACTGGAACTGGGTAAGCCAGGATAAAGACTTGGCTCTGCAGCCTATGGTGTGGCCACACTGCCGCAATGCTGAGATTCTGGCTCATCCCAGTAATTTTAGTTCTTTGCTCTCTTCTCTCAAGAAGGATGCAGTTTTAGGACCCTTAAGATAATATATTTTGGTCAAATAGATAAAAGGTCATTTTTACCCACAAGATGGGTGGGGATGCCTTTGTTCATATGTATATTTGGGTTTGTAAGAGAAAAAGAGATGGTTTCTGTGTCCTGAAGACTATTTCTCGTGTGTTCCTTCAATAAAGTTTAGCCACCTGAAATCATCATTTACTGGCTATGATTTGAAGGTTTGAAATCATATAGGCATGAATTCATATTCTCACTTTGTAATGTACTGTGATCCTGAGCAAACAATCTCAAAACAGCAATTAATAATAATAATAATAAATAATAATAAATACTTACAGAAAGCACTATCACAACCGCAATGGTAATCATGCAAGATTCATACTCACTGTTGGGATTTGAATGACTTGTCACCAACAGGCTCAGTTTGAGGACTTGGTCTCTACCTGAGAAGTGCTCTTTGGGGAGAGTTCTGGAAACTGTAAGTATAGCTTCTCTGGAGGAAGTCGTTCCTTGGGGTAGAGCTTGGGGCTCTAGAGTCCCTCCCAGCTTCCTGACTGACCTTGGTCTCTCTGTAGACGTGTGAACAAGGAGAAAGAGTTTCCTGGCCCCACAGATGGCGGCACCCCGATCTTTCCTGGCACCACAGATGGCATGCACTCCAATCGTAGCTAAAGAAAATCACCGACCACTAGGTTGCCTCCTGTCATGCATTTGGTTACAGTGAAGAGAAAAGCAAATAACAGAATCCATGTGCTTTGTAGGGACAGCGACGTCATAAGCCCAAGTCACATTTTTACTGTTATTCACACGGGAATAATGAGAAGATGATGTATATCTTTATATCTCTCTCTCTATTAATTTGTATTACATATCTATTATATATAATCAATATGTTGATATATTATAGTATATACTCAAATATAAATATAATGTATTATATTTTACATAATACAATATATAATGTTATATATTTTGCTGTATATTATATTTTATAATGTATGTTATATATTTTTCAACTTGCCTCTAAACTTCATTTTCCTTTCTTGGCAAAGTGAAGTTCACTGGGCTACCCTCCTTATAGGCTTGTCATAAAGATGACATTGCTGTATGCTGCAGTCTTTCTCATGGTACATAAGTACTCAGTAATGCAGAGTCAGCAGCATCCGCTTACTTGATCTTACACAGCCAATAAAGTCTTATTGTATTTCCATGTACTTTACTAAAATAATAGAGTGATTGATTTTGCTTGTTCAGGGAGCATGGATTATTAATAATAATTAGTACATTTGGCTCAAGGGTAAATAAATTCTAAGCATAGCTTATCTGTTACAAGGTTGTCACCACTTTTACAAAACACATGTGGGTCTTTATGAACTATTAATTAAAACTATGGCTACTATTGTGTTAAGACAGCCTTAGTCCAGTGTTATGCTCCATGCCAGTAATTCCAGACAAAGCAGAAAGATTTCTATTCCATGTTGGCCTGTTCACCCCTCTTTTCCTCACCAACCCTACTGCCCTCACCAACCCCACTGCCAAAAAAACCCCAAAAAACAAAAAACAAACTTCACAAAGGAATGCCGTTTTGATTTTTTTCCTCTGCTCAATTTATTCTTATCCAAAATAGTTTTGGCTTGCTTTCAAATGTTCAAATTAACATGTGAGGCTTTTTTTAAAAAAAGATTTATGTATGTATGTATGTATGTATGTATTTAATGTCTGTAAGTCCGCTGTTGCTCTCTTCAGACACTCAGAAGAGGGCATCAGATCTCATCACAGATGGTTGTGAGCCACCATGTGGTTTCTGGGAATTGAACTTAGGACCTCTGAAGAGCAGTCAGCACTCTTAACCACCGAGTCATCTCATCAGCCCCAAGGTTTTATTATTGTTATTATTATTTTAAAAATTGTATGTGCATGACTGTTTTGTCTGCATGTATATATGTGTCACATGTGTACCTGGTGCCCGAAGAGGTCAGAAGAGGGCGTCAGATCTCTCAGAACTGGAGTTTCAGGTGGTTGTGAGCCATCTTGTGGGTCCTAGGAACTAAACCCCCTCTGCAAGAGCAGCAGACGAGCCATCTCTCTAGTCTCAACATGAGGCTCTCTGGTCGGCTTTTGCAGCACCAAGAATGGGATCTAAGGCCTTGCTCACCCTAGACACCCTAGGTGAAACTTCTGGGGCGTTTATCTGTTTTTACCTGTGAGGTGGGTTTTTGTTTGTGTGTGTGTGTGTGTGTGTGTGTGTGTGTGTGTGTGGTCTTAATCCCATTCCAAACATTGCTCAATTGGGAAAGAGAGAACAGACAGAGCTATAAGTCTTTGTTGCATTGCCATTGCACACAAAACCATATTTTCAGTATGGAATTTCTCCACTTTTAGATTACATTAAGGGGAAAAAAATCTCACTCATATCCAATATCAAAACTCCACTGAAGACACTAAGAATAAAGTTCACGTTTTCCCTCCAACAAAGAAGACATCTATAGACTAGTCACAGGGCTTTATTTAATGAACCAAGGTTTGCGAACGGGTGAAGCTACCTGTAGCCTTGCCTGTGAGTGCCCCCTGCTGGATACACAGGACCTTTACTGCAGCTCCACCAAATCAATTTGCACTTTTTAATGGGAAAGTGCCCAAGTAACAGGTCACAGGGAGAGCTGTAAATCCTAGTAAGTAATGTGACCTTTGGGTAAGTGTGCAGATTTATATCAAAAACACACTCAGAAAACAAACTCAAATGCAAAAATATTCCACGGAGCAATTGTTTATAATCACACCAGTGCCAAGGATCTAGTAAATAGTCCGGTATTTATCTTATGAGCTCACCAGGTTTTATACGTCAGTGACGAAGGCAGCTGGTGGGTGGCTTCTTAGCATAGGGAGCCTGTATATATATTTTACAGAAGGGTAGAAAATTAGTGGTCCCTTTTATGTGACCATGTGTTGGCTTCAATGCCCAATATGTAACCTTCTCTTAGAATCTTGGTTTTGGAGCCAAAGTTCCAGCTGGTGCTTAAGGAAGGTGTGTTCCATTTACCAGGAGGCCTGGTGACAGAACATCATCTGTGGCCTGTGGCTAATTCGGCAGACACAGGGATCAGGACCATCAGCCAATTCAAAATTTCCATTGAGGGCAAGAAGGGAAAATGGCTGTAAGGGAAATTGGTGTGTGCTTTGATCTATTAAGAGCTTCATGAGCTGGGCAGTGGTGGTGCATGCCTTTAATCCCAGCACTCGGGGGTGGGTTGGGTCAGGGTGGTGGGAGTCTCTCTGAGTTCTAGTCCAGCCTGGTCTACAGATGGAGTTCCAGGACAGTCAAGTCTATACAAAGAAACTCTATCTCAAAAACCTACAAATCAAAACAAACAAACAAGAAACTTAATGATTTTGTTTTTTCCTTCCTTCCTTCCTTCCTTCCTTCCTTCCTTCCTTCCTTCCTATTTTTTTTTTTTTTTTTTTTTTTTTGGACAGGTCTTGCTATGTAGCTCAGGCTAGCTTTGAGCTCTAAGTGCATCCTCTTTTCTCAGCCTCCTGAGTACTGGACTTACAGGCATGAGCCCCCTCAGCTGTTTCTCCCTGGGGACAGTCTCTCTTTCCCTTTGGTCCTAGGAAGCAACCTTCCTTGCACATACTAGACAATGCCTGTCTGTCTTCCCCTTGGGTCATTCCTGGTCATTTTTCATTTTTGCAGAAATTAAAGCTCCAGGAATCATTCCCTACAACATCACTGATGTAAGGCTTCTCATAACACAGTTAATGCATTGAGATTTTTTTTTTTTTTGCTTCTAGAATGTTCTCATAATTGGTGGTATGCCTTTTTCCTGCTATAACTTCCCGTTTCCTGAGAGACATAATGCATAACTCACAAACGCCATCGTCGGGATAAACGAGTATTCTTTCTTTATTCCAGAGTTGGAAACTTGGAGCTGCTCCATGAACGGATAAATCTTCATTCTTTGTCTTTGGCATCTCTCAGGCTGCTATCCCAATTTTATATTTCTTGTACTTCTACTCTAGGGTAAGATTTGTCAGTTCTTGGGTTTTCTTCTCCTAGATACTCTTCTGCACAGTACAAACCCTCCAGCAATTTTCAAACAATTTCTTACATTATTTGAGTTGCTGTTATATTCTTACATTTTCTTACATTATTTGAGTTGCTGGCCTAATATTCTTATTATGTAGATTTGTGTTGGATCTGTGACTTTTATGTTGAGTGGATTTTAGTAATACTATCTGCATCCCCCCCCCTTTTTTAATAGATGGTGTTTTGAGACAAGTTCTCCATGTTTATCCTAGGCTGACCTTATACTCACAATGTAATTCTCCCATTTCTGCCTCCCAAGGGCTGGTATTACAAGTGTGGGCCACCAAGCCTGGCTGTGACTCTCTGTGTTTTCATTGCTGAATTCTCAAAAAGTTCTGCTGAGCTGAAACTTGTTTCTCTTCTGTGGAACAGAAATCACAGAGCTATGTGGTCATGGGCTGTAGAACTCACTAGGTTCTGCAAAAGGGAAGGAGACAGGAATGGGAGCAGAAATCTCAGTGGGTTTTTTTTTTTTAGTGTTTCATCACAAAGCCTGTGGTAAAACTGAGATGAAACCACAAGCTTCACTCTCGACTGGGCTAGCACTGGAAGAACGATTGGTTTCAAGGTCAGCCAAGGTCAGATGGAAACTTGGCTTGTTTTATTCATATGTTCAAACACCAGACCTATTGAGTTTTGCATGGTTTGGGGTTTCCAAAACACGAAGTACTTTGGGGCCCAGTACAAAGCTGAGGCCTGGGGACTAAGGGCAGAGAAATGTACTCTGTCTTGGTGTGCACTTCACAATGCCAAGGTGAGGGATTTTTATCTACAGTTACTGGCTGAAACGTATTTACTTAAATTGTCCTCTGGACATTTGGAGGAAGAAATCATGTTCTTTTTCTCTGTCTTCCTATCTGATATGAAGGCCAGAATTCTTTCTCCCAGAGTCTCTAGACATTTCTATAGACCGGAGGAAGATTTATTTCTCGAAAATGCCATGTCTGTGATTACTAGGAGTCATAGGTAATATTCAATTCTTTTGGCCCAATAGTTGGGTTACTCTCTAGAGGTAAAGGTAGAAATGTTACCTAGTTTGAAGGAACTGGACATCACCCAATGACATAAAATAAACAAATAAATCTCAAAACTCACAAAACCACGTTATTCTTTGGTCATATTAAGGATCTGAAGACAGCAAAAGAACCAGTCAAATTCAGAACCCGAGAGTCATCTGTCATTGCAGTTTGGGAGGTGTGTCATGTGGAAAGCTCACGCCGTCCATAGACTGTGGACTCTACCAGTGCTAGGGCATTCTTAGAGCTTGGTATGAGGCTGGCATTTGTCATGTCCAGACCATGCCTTCTAGATGGTAGCAAAATCTGTTTCAGTTGGATATGCTTTAGCTGTGCTTTGGTTAAAGTTCTTCTGCATGGTTCTGGACAGACAGTATTGTTTATCCCACAGTTCCAATCGGGAACTCTGAACTTGCTTCACTGTTGTTCTGTTGGGAATCAGTGCTGGACCTCATGCCTGCCTGCAGCACAGGAGGACAAGGAGCTGAACGCCAGTGGGCAGGGCTTGAGACTCCGCTCTGTAGAGAACAGTTACCCAGTGCTGTCAGGCTCTGGCTTTGATCTCCAGCAGTAGAAAGAGAAAAACCGAGGATGGAGGCTTAAGAGGGAGAGTTTATTTGAGGAGGAAAAAAAATCAGGCTTTATCCAGAAGACAAAGCCAGGAAGTTGCCAAGCTGTCATACATGTTATTATGGTTGGGACTGTGAGAACACATGCCATCCCACAGGATGATGAGGGCTGGGTGCCCAAGCTGGAGCATCCAGTCAGAAATTCTGTGTGCCTCATGTGAACTGGCGTGGTGGCTCAGCAGGTAAAGGCATTGTGTCCAACCTGACCATTTGAGCTCCATCCTCGATTCACATGGTGGAAGGGGAGAAGCAACTCTCCCAGGTTATCCTACACACACACACACACACACACACACACACACACACACACACACACCAAAAAACAAAACCTGCCTTAGCTAGCTCAGCAATAGAACCCCTGCAACTTCACATGCTCCAACCATGACGAATCTCATCTGTAAGCCAGATGTATGGATGGCCCATAAGGGCGTCAAAGCTGAATTTCTGGGAATGCTCAAAAGAAAGATTCTCAGAGAAGGTTCAGTGAACCTTGAATTACATTTCCCAACACAGTTGTGTAGCTGACAATAACTGTATATAAATCTGTTAATATGTAACGTTGCTCTTCCAGAGAGCCTGGGTTTGGTTCCCAGCACCCACATGGTGGCTGAAAACTCTTTGCAATTCCAGTTCTGGGGTATCCCACATGCTTTCTGGGCACCAGGCATACTAGTGGTGCACAAACAATCACACACACACACACACACACACACACACATACACACACATACACACACACACACACCACCCAAACTCATAAAATAAATAAGTGAATAAAACTCAGTATGTGCCGGGCAGTGGTGGCACACGCCTTTAGTCCCAGCACATGGGAGGCAGAGGCAGGCGAATTTCTGAGTTCGAGGCCAGCCTGGTCTACAGAGTGAGTTCCAGGACAGCCAGGGCTACACAGAGAAACCTTGTCTCGAAAAAACCAAAATAAATAAATAAATTAATAAAAAAAAACCTCAGTATGTAATGTTGTCGGCATGGTTGTGTATCCTTCTAATCTCAGGAGAGGCAGGTGAATATCTATGAATTTGAGGCCAACCTGGTTTACACAGAGAGTTCCATACAAGCCTGGGATAAGCCTGGGATATATAGTAAGAACTGTCTTTAAAAAAAAATGTCGTAGGCTATTGTTGACTATGACCATGAGTGGCCTTAGGAGCAAGCTAGCTCCTTCTAAACACTAAGTACCTCAGGGCTGTCTTAAGGAGGCAATCTGTCTCCTTCCTTCCTTCAGACTCCTCCTATGTAGCCCAGGCTGGTCTTTACCTCCTGATCCATCTGTCTGCCTCCAACTTCCAAGTTCTGAGATTACAGGCTCACGACAGTACACCCAGTTCCTTTCCTTCCCCATCTTTCTTTGTTTCATTTATTCCGTTTATCTCTTTTTTCTCTGATTTGCTCTTTCAAGTTTTTAGTTACAAAAAGTTTCAGCATATGAGAGAGTGAATTAATGAATGTGTCCTTTCCATTATGTTTCCAGGTTTACTAATGTTAGCTTATCCTATATATAACCAAAGTCATATACTTTTGAGTCTGATGTATAGATATGTACATGCTGGGAAAATAATTGATTGATAGAGCAAGAGAGGCAAGAGGAATCGATAAAGCAGGGAATGATTACGTATCGTTCTCAAAGATAGAACTATAAGAGCCAGGAGTGGTGGCGTCAGCACTTGAGAGCAGGTGGATGGTGATTCCCTGACGTGAGACCTAGCTCCAAACACAACACCAAACAAAGCAAAACAACTGGGGACAGAGGGTTAGGTTGATTTGTAGAGACTCCAAAAACCTAAAGAGGAAGTTACACAAAGAGAAACAAAGCAAGCTGTTCTGACTAGTTTTTATGTCAACTTGACACAAGCTGGAGTCATCCGAGAGAAGGAAATCCCAGTTCAGAAAATGCCTCCAAAATAACCATCTGTAGGGCTTTTTCTTAATTAGTTACTGATGGGGAGGGCCCAGCCCATTGTGGGTGGTGCCATCCTTGGCTGGTGGTCCTGGGTTCTATAAGAAAGCAGGCTGACTAAGCCAGAAAGAGCAAGCCAGTAAGCACCCCCACTCTATGGCCTCTGCATCGGCTCCTGTCTCCAGGTTCTAGCACTGTGTAAGTTCCTGCCCTAATTGCTTTCAAGGATGAACTGTTATATGGAACTGTGAGCAAAATGAACCCTTTCCTCCCCAAGTTCGATATTGGTCATGGTGTTTCATCACGATAGTGATAACCTTAATTAAGACACGCTTTCATGCTCACCTCAAAGAAAGAGCTAATGTGTGTCTTGTATGTGTATGCATGTATTAACTATGTATGTATGAGTATATTTCTGTTTATGTGTGTATTTGTGTGTAATTGTACTGTGTGTTCATGCATGTATATGTGTGTGTATTATATGTGTGTATTATCTGTGCATGTATGTGTGTATTATCTTTGTACATTAGAGTGTATTTGTGTGTACATGTATGTGTGTGTGTGTGTAGGAGTAGTGAGGCTGAGTTGTGCCTCTTCCACTAAGATAACCTCAGCACAAGAGCTCAGAAAGAAGGAGCCATCTTGCAGCTAACGGCTGCAGACTCACCAGACTGCAGCCAAGGGAAGCCTCTTTCCACGGATGTGTACTTGTGGAGACAAACAACAGCAATCGGCCTGACTGAGAATTAAGGGCAGAACTGGGACTAGAGGCATAAGTTCACTCAACATGAGTTCAGTGGAGATGACAGCATCCCTGCCCAGTGGGAAGCTGCCTCCCCAGCTCAGTGCTGTTGCATTTCGGCTCTGCATATCATCCGCTATAGCTTTGATAACCGCGAGGCAGAGGGTTAGAAAAGTGACTTGAACACACAACCCCATTATAAGCTTCCTCTTTTGAAATATTGGGTCTTTAGGTGGGTTCAAGGATGAGCAAGGCTGTTCTCTGCAGCTCTTTCCAATTGTCCTTTGACACACTTGCTTTCCCTGGCTGTGGTTTCAAGTCTCATCAAAAGTTCACTCTCCGTCTAGGCCACTACGCTGAACAGAGGAGGCACCTCCCTCTTGCTGCCGACTCTTCTGGTGTCTTTGGAGCCACCACACTCTGGTTTATTATTTGTTTTCTCCTCACTGTGGAACTACCCATTAAACATAATTTGAGGGTTCTTTTGATGGAAGAGGGCTTTCAAAGACAATATTCCACAGGGTTTGCTTGCCAGCAGGGTCAACCAGCAAGCACCCAGCTTTGGACCAAGATCCTGCATTCTCAGAGGACAAGGACTCCATTAGCAGACTCCACGGCTGAAAGGTTTTTTTCTTTCTTTCTTTCTTTCCGCTTTCAGACTTATAAGGATTTCTGAAGTGCTTATTATTAGTCTAAACAGAGCAAGTGAGTGTCCTTATCATTCAAAAACAAATACACCTGTCTGGCAAGCAGAAGCTCTGCTTGGCTTTATGAACCAGGAAAATCAACACTGCGTTCGGAGCCCAGCCAGTAAATCTGAGGGGCCTGTAAAGTCATGTTGAAGGGGAAGGACCTCTGTAGCTGAACAGCCACTGGCTGAAGAATTGGAAGACAACGTTTGCGGCCACCTGGCTTACACGTTCTCTCTCCCCTCTTCATGCAGGTGGTTCAGCTAAATGTGGAATACAGGAAGTGGGAAACCTGAACCATTGCTAGAGAAAAGACCTAAGAGAGGCAGCAAAGCCACCCAGGAGTGGCTGAGGGGCAGGCCTTTTCTCTGTTCCTGAGTGGGCATCGGCACCTCCCTTGGCTGAAAAAGCTTAGCTCTGGAGCTCGGCTATCACACCCTGCTTTCTGTCCCCCCTCTTTCTTTCTCCTTTGATACCTAAGATCCAACCCAGGGCCTTGTACTTGGTAAGCAAGCACTGTAATATTGAACTACATTCCTAACTCAAGAAAAGGAGTAATCTTCATATAACCTAAGTAACAAAGCAATCAGACCTGGTATTGGTTCAGTTATTTGGCTAATCTTAGAGCAGCTTTGGGCTTTAAGACAGTGTGTCATTTTGTACAAGATAAACATTTATGGTCCTTTCCCACTTAGAGTTTATGATTTAATCCAGATATAAGAGATATGCCATGTAGGGCCCTCAACACACACCAGCTACACACAGTCATTGATATCTCTTGTCTTTAGAGATATTTCTCTCTCTCTCTTTTTAAAGACTCATCTATTGTTATTAATATTTTTAATAATAATTAATTAATAAAGATTGTGGTGTGATGAGGAGGATGATGGTTTTAAGGAAATTAAAGCAGGAACTGGAAAAATGGCTCAGTGGTTAAGAATACTGGCTGTTCTTGCAAAGAACCCAGGTTTGCTTCTCAGCACCCACATGGTAATTAAGAACCACCTGTAACACTAGTTCTAGGAGGTCTGACACACTCTTCTGGCCCTCGTGGGTACCAGGCACACATGCGTCATATAGCCAGACATGCAGGTAAAACACACATACACATCAAAGTCATAAAAAATAATAAGAAATTTAAAAACAATAATAAATAACATTGAGGATTAATTTCAAGAAATTATTCAAGGATTGAGTGTGTGACTCAGTGGAAGAATATGTACTTAGCATGCGTGAGGCCCCAGGTTTGACCTCAGCAACACATTGCAAAATTAAGAATTTATTGAGCATATGATTATTAGTTTTAGAGAATATAATCAACTAAGATTCAAAGTCATATGTATCCCATTTTTAAATCCAGGGCAGGCTGCAGGAGACGGCAGGTTTCAAGCAGTGGGGTTCTGCTTAGACTGCACCCTACCATTTTTCCCTTTGTTTCTGAGGGTCTCACCATGTAGTCTAAGTTGGTCTTGAACTCATGATCCTCCTACTTCAGCCTCCTGAATACTGAGATTGCAGGTGTGTGCCACCAACCCTTTAAAATTGTATAGACCTATAACATAGCTTGGTAAGCCTCTGTGTTCACTCTGGAAAACAGCAATATCCACTTTGGGGTGTTGGTATGAAGATGAACTGAGATGGTGTATGCAGAAGCGCTTAGGCCTGTGCTGGGTGCTCTCGGGCCACCACTCTCTCCACAGTTTTGTATGAAGGATTTACGCCTGTGTTTTATTTTGGTCAGCTCCCCCCTCCCCCGTTTTTGGCTTTTCTTGTTGTTTTTGTTCTTGTTTTTTCTGGCTGATCTTGTCTCCTTGGTTTTCCTCCTTCTCCTCTGTGTGGATGTTTGCTTTGCACATGTTTGTTTTTCCATCGTGATCTTCCCTTGGGTTCTTTTTCTCATTTGCCTTTTTTGCAGGCATCTTTTGTTTTACCTGGGGCTGTAAGCCCTTTGCGCGTTGATGTCAACACTGATTGCTGATTTTGGACTTTGCTGGAGAAAGGGAGGGGGTGAGGTGTGGGAGGGCAGCTCTTAAGAGCCCTGGAGAATGAATGTTGGGAGGTTGAAGTGGTCAGTTGCTTGGCTGTCCATATTTTGCAGACACACACTTCAGTTCCTGGCCAGAAGTCTGACACTGTTTCCCACGAGTCCTCGGGGGGCGGGGGGGGGGGCGGGGGGGTTGGATCTGCCGATCCGATCCCTTCTCTCCCTCCCTCCCCATCTCTGCCTTGTGCTGGAGCTGAGCTTTCCCCTTTTCAACTTCCTGCTTTTCTCTTCAGCACGGTTTACATATTAGGTTCTTCTCTGCTGCAGAACACCCACTTGGAGGGGGGGTTGGTTTAGGGGGACGATGTCGTTGTTGATAATAGCAATAAGAATAATAGCTACAGACGAAGAGCCAGTGCTCACACAAGGCCAAAAACCAAGATGGGGGAACTCTCGACCTTGGCCCGCTGGGTCCAGAGCCTAAGTGGAATCCAGATAATCTAAAGCATAGGAAAAACTAAGGGAGTGGTGGACGGTGTGTGTAGGGGAGCCCGGGGATATTTCTGTCATTTAATTTCCACAGACTTTTATTCACCACTTACAGGGAGCTAAATCATGTCTTAGGCTCTGAGTATAATTTATTGAGCCCATATGAAAAAGATCTCTGCCTTTAAACAGCTTCTAAGTATTCCAGTTGCAATTTTAAAAGTTGCATCTCTTTGAAATTAATATCTAGTATTTTAAATTGAGGTATAGTTTTTTATCTTTGAAAACACCCTGGAAAGGAACCTGGGATTTGAGTGACAACAATGGGTTTGTGGCACTTAAAAGGAATGGTTAGTAATAATTAGTAATCATATGTCATCATCATTATTAGTATTGATGGGGGGTCGCTCTACATAGCCCTGGCTATGGAACTCACTATGTAGACCAGGCTGGCCTTGAACTCATAGAGATCTACCTGCCTTTGCCCCCAAGTTCTTAGAATTAAAGGCCTAGATCACCATGCTTGGATAATGTTTTTAAGTTAAAAAATTTTTTTTTGAGGGAAGGTCTCAGTATACAACCCAGGTTACCCTTAAACTTAGAATCCTGCTGCCGCAGCTTCTCAGATGTGTAGGTTATAGGTGTGAACCACCATACTTGGTTATTTCTGTATGGAGATTTTAAGAAAACATAAGGATAATGTCAGAATAAATGTTTATCACTTGTCATTCATCGTTGCTAATTATCAATACTTAATTTTTAAAGAAAGACTTATTTTGCCTTTACACCAAGATGGAGCTAAAAGCAAAAGTGAAGAAGGAAGCTTCCACCCCTCCCAAAGCCAAATCGAAGGCCTTGAAAGTAATGAAGGCCGTGTGGAAGTCGTCCACTACCACGAAGAAGATCTGCACATAACCCACCTTCCGGCAGCCTAAGACCCTGAGGAAGCAGCCCAAATACCCTCAAAAGAGTGCACCCAGGAGAAGCAAACTTGAGCACCATGACACCATCATACTCCCCCTGACCACCGAGTCCGTCATGGAGAAGACAGAAGATAACAAACAGCACACTTTGTTCATTGTGGCCGTCAAGGCCAACGAGCACTGGATCAAACAGGCCGTGAAGAACTATGACACCAATGTGGCCAAAGTCAATACCCTGATATGGCCTGACGGAGAGAAGAAGGTTCACTTGGTTCCTATTATGGTGCTGTGGATGTTGCTAACAAAATTGGGATCACCCAACTGAGTCCATCTGGCCAATTCTAAAATATACTTTGTTTTCCACCATAAAAAATTTTTATTATATTCTTAACCTCACCCCATTCCAACCTGTATGTGTGTGTAGGTGTGTGTGTGTATGTGTGTAGGTGTGTGTAGGTATGTGTAGGTGTGTGTGTGTGTATGTGTGTAGGTGTGTATGTGTGTGTGTATGTGTGTAGTAGGTGTGTGTGTGTGTGTATGTGTGTAGGTAGGTGTGTGTAGGTTTGTGTAGGTATGTGTAGGTGTGTGTGTGTATGTGTATAGGTGTGTGTGTGTATGTGTGTAGGTGTGTGTGTGTGTGTAGGTGTGTGTAGGTGTATGAAATGAATTCAATTGCCCGAGGAGGCCAAGGCATTGGATCTCCTGGAACTGGAGTTACAGGCAGCTGGGAACTTCCTGATGTGGGTACAAGCTTTTGGCCATTTCTTTAGCCCCTAAATCAATCTTTATTATTTTTATTTTTTAGAAATATTTATTTTATGTATATGAATACATTGTAGCTGTCTCAAGACACACCAGAAGAGGGTATCTGATCACTTTACAAGATGGTTGTGAGCCACCATGTGGTTGCTGGGAATTGAACTCAGGACCTCTGGAACAACAGTCAGTGTTCCTAACTGCTGAGCCATCTCTTCAGCCCCCCAGATCAATCTTTAAACACCTTTTCCTCCAGTATTTCCCTGAAACATGTCAAGACATCACATCATTTCCTCTGAATTTCAGTATACATTGCAAGTGGACAAAGGCTTTCTCTAAATAGCTACTTGGCCATCATCACCTGCAATGAAGGTAATGAGAGTTTTGTAATACAGGCTATTACAAAGACTGCACAGACTTTTCTATAATGATCTCAGATTCTGTTCTTATAGTTGGCTTGCATGGGCCAGGATCAAAGTCAAACCAACATATTACCTTTGGTTGATCTGCTCTTAAAGCTCTTATCCTATGATAATAGCACCTGTCCCCTCTTCACTCTAAACTGTTGGGTTGAGGTGGTTTGCTTCTCTTCTCTGGTCTCTTCATGATCAAAGTGCTCTTTTCTGTGACTGCCGGGAGTGTGAGCTTTTAAGGTCTCATGCCCTGAACAACAAGTGCATCAGAGGGTAAAAATGCCTGGCTGTCTTGCCTTGGTTTGAGACAACTCAACTGTCAAGCTCTGCAAGGTGACTTAAGATGTCAGAGGTGATGACATAGTTTGTTTTTTCCCCCTCCCAGTCCTGTTTCCTTTGCTCCTCTTTAGGGTGGCCTCCTGAGGCTCCTCCCCAGAGAACTGAACACAAGTCTTGGGGAAAGAATGTCCTAGGAGAGCTGTGGGCCTGCCAGGAGTGATCCTAGCAAGCAGAATCTAAAATGGGACTTTGGAGTTGGGTGTCCCACCTGCCAACTGGCAGTACAAGGGCACTTCTGGTAGGTAGGATCCTGGCAGCTCCTATAGGCACAGGAGTGATGGTCAAAAGAGGGCAAACTGTCACAGGGCCCTGAGGAAGGGACTGTACTGTGGAGGACAGTCTCACAGATGTTTGGTAGACTTGAGGCAATTAGGAAACATAACAACTTGGATGGCTTTGACTGGGGGCTACTGATGCAGTTGGGGTGGGGGGAAGCCAGTGAAAATCTGCTCCTGATTAATCATTCACCCCAGGGGCTTCCTTGGCAGCCTGCATTGGGTTTCTTATCTCTGCAGCCAGAGGGCAAAATGGCTATTCAATCTAGGACTTAAATGGAAGGGCACTATGGGTCTGAAGAAGATTGTCAATGGGGTGTGGTGTGCAGGTCAGACCCAGATTGGGTCTTTCCTGTGACTGGGGCTGGATGCATCTGCATCTGAATTGATGTATTGGAGGCAGGGAATCATTGTATTCTCCTGAGATCTCTTGCCAAGCAGAAACGACCATTTTCTTTCTATTAAAGCCAACTCTCCCCTTGTTTCTAGAAGTTGCTTTTCTCTTACATAACCCGAGGGAACAAGGAGCAACTCAGAATTCTTCAGAGTATCTTTTCTGAACACTTTACCAAAGACATGTTAATCATACTGAATGAGCAATAAGGGACAAGTCCTTAAGGACTTTAGGACACCTGCATTCCAGCAGATAGGAGAACTCTTTGCAAATATCCGAGGGTCTACTGTCTCAGAGAAATGCCCAGAAGTCAGGAGTATGCTAGCACATTCTCCCCAAAGTGAAGGACAAATAATAGAATTTTAATCTTCCTGATGCTGATGCTAAGAAGGAAACAATATACTTGCTAGGTCATTAGGGTTTTTTAGGGGCAGATTGTTTATGTGTAGAAGTCAGGTTTTGACCTGTTTGCTGAATGGCATGGACGCTTTTCCAGGCTTCTTTGGGGCTCTTACAGGGAAAGGATCTGCAGCAGGTTCAGACTGGGAAAAGCAGCCCCGTTGTTTGGGGCACATAACATGTACACTATGGTACAGGAAGTACTGATAATCGAAAAGATGCCACAAGGAATGTATGGCAAACTCTTGCAGAGAAATCACAACAAATGTCTGTCTCCAGGGTTCTGGCTCAAGGCCATGTTCTTTGTAGCAGAGAATGATAGACTATTCACAAAACAGCTGCTTTTATGTTCCTAGGCCTTGTCGTTTTGGATTGTCTAATGACCTTGTGGCCAGAGCTGGGTTTTGTCAGAACCGTAAAATTATGAGATCAATCGGTAGGGAATAGCAGTGATCTACTGTAACTTAGGGGCAGCATGTGTTAGCACTTTTGCATAACAATGAATAAAATACTTGAGAGAGAAACCAATAGGCAGAACATTTATTTTGTTTATGGTTTCTGTTAGCTCATGGCCTTTGGCTCTGTTGATCCCAGGTCCATGGCGGATGTCCTAATTATGGTTGCTATTGCTGTGATGAAGCACCATGCCCAAAGACAGTTGTGAAGGAGTGGATTTATTTCAGCTTACACTTCCATGCAGCAGTCCATCTCTGAGGAAAGCCAGAGTAGGAACTCAACAGGGTAGGATCCTGGAGGCAGGAACTGAGGCAGAGACCATGGAGGGGTGCTCTGCTTACTGGCTTGCTCCTTTTGGTTTGCTCAGCCTGCTTTATTATAGAACATTACAGCAGAGGGAGCGAGCAAGTAGAGGAGGAAGCTGTTTGACACATGGTGGACAGGAAGTGGAGCAGAGAGACAGATAGGGCCAGACACAGGACCTTTATGGGTCCACCTCAGCAGCCTACCTCTTCCAACAAGGCCCTGCTTTCTATTGATCTACCACCTCCCAGTTCTCTCTTCAAAACTTGAATTCCCAGTAGATCAAATCCCTCATGAAGCTAATGTCTTTAGCATCTAATTGTCTCTGGAGAAGTCGGCACTCCCAGAGGCTTACTTAACTAATTCCCTAGGTGCCTTTTTACTGGATCAATTTGATAATTAGGATTGACCATCATGCAGTGCTTCTGGGATTGTAGAGAAATGGGCAGGAGGACACAAGAAAGTCGCAGAGAGGTGGCTATAATGTGCTCCTACTATGGTGCACTCTCCACTTCTCAAACAGCAAATCTGAGATCACTGTGAAGGCACAAAGGCACGGATGGTCTTCTGGCTTCTACAAGGTTGGTTTTGAAGTGCCAGCATGCCCTGCTGGATTGGCTGAGTCCTTCATTCTAACTGTGGTGCAGTTTAACCTTTCTTTGCCCATCATGTCTGTTCCACTCCCTTGTGGGAATTTCCCCTCTTATATATCACATGATCTTCTGTCTTAGAATTTATTCTGAGAGAACCCTAAGACATGGAGTCATTCCATTAGTAGAGTATTTGATAGCCAGGATTTGGTTGATTGTTTCCTTATAGCATGGTTTTATCAATTGTTTTTCTAAAATGTTTTTGGAAAATGATAGTCATCATATCATAGAGTTGGTAGATTCAGATATTACTCTGGGCTTCCTAATTGTATCACATTCTAAGGCATACAGTGTTAAGATGCCTGGCTTCCATGGTTAAAACTGATTGGTATATTTAACTCTTGTTAGCCTGCTCCCTCTAATGTGAGTGTCTTTATAGGCGTGTGGTACACACCTGTAATCTGGCTATTGGGGAAGCTGAGAAGAGAAGACTACAATGAGACTCATGTAGTGAGTCCCCATCACAAAACAGCAAAAAAGAAGTTGTTACAAACCCCTCGTTTTACTCTCTCTCCTTTCTCCTGGTTTTATTTTTTCGTTTTGTTATCTTTCTCCCTTCTTGTCTCCATGCGTCTCATGTCTCCCCTTGGTGTGGGATAGCCCTGGACTGTGTGTTGCCTGATTGATGGCAACATACTTGGCCTCTTGAGAGAGGAAGAGGAACTGTTGAATAGAGACATGATGTCAAGTCCTGGAATGCTCTCACTCCAACTCGATGGGCACCAGTTTCATAACAGATATGGACAGACATTTTATACCTTTCTCTTTCATCACAGACACCTTCTGATTCTTAATCTTGATTGTCAACTTGACAGGACTTAAAATCACCTAGGAAACACACCTTTGGGCCTTCATGAAGGCATTTCTTCCAACAGATTTGGAAGACATACCCCCAAATATGGGCGGCGTCATCCCAGTTGGTTGAGACCCTAGACTGATAAAAATGTCAAAGCAAGCTGGGACTAGTTTTCATCTCTCTCTGCTTCCTGACTTCAGATATGATGTGAACAGCCACCTCACACTCCTGCCTTCCCTAAATCTGTGAGTCACAATCTACCTTGTCCCAAGAAAAGCAGTTAACGCACACACTTTCTACCTTCTGCCTTGCCACCTCTCATAAAACAGCTATCTGTATGGTCACTCACGACCCCCTAAGAAATGTGAAGGGACTTTACTGAGTTGAAAAGTTGCTTTGCTCTGCCAAATAAAAGGAAGGATCCCCTCTCTTTGTGTAGGACATAACTGATATAACTGATATAACTGATATATCACATAACTGATATGCACAGATAATGCCTTTATCTTTGTTATTCCATCAAAACATGACTGAAAAATGAGGGTTTACAGTTGGAGGGATGGGGCATCCTGGCAGCCGTGGTAGTGGCATTTTCATGGGTGTGGCTTCAGGCGTAGTCATCACCAATTGTCTTGATGCCTTCAGATTATTCCGTTTGCACCCAGTGCTGGCCAGAGGCACATGTTCAGGGGTTTGAGTGATGGCTCAGTCATCCAGTCATTAAGAGCATTTGCTGCTCTTTCAGAGGACCCAAGTTCTGCTTCCAGCACTCACATCAGTAAGCTTACAATCACTTGTAACTTCAGCTCCAGCTTCTGTCTGCTTCTGGTCTCCACTGGTACTGCACTCATGTGGTATACATATAGACAAGGTGGCAGACACATCCACATAAAATAAAAATCATTATCATCATCAGCAACAACGAAATTTCAGTTTGTTTATTTGAAAAAAAAAAGAAATTATTTGACAATGACATGATCTTTTGTACATGGTTGGTTCTACTCTGTATTTTAACTGAAGTTTTTTGTCTGTTTTTTTTTTTTTTCAGGCACAGAAAATAACTGAGAATAATATGAAATTAGATTATGAAGTGCAAGGAGAAATTCAATGTCAGGTTTTGGGAAAGGAAAGGACTAGAAATTAGGAAACTGGTAGAACCAGTTTTCTAAGGCCACTTTTCTACATTTGTGTAATGTCTCTGCTCATGGGTGAGGAGGAGAGAAAGATATACATATGTATGTGTGTGTATATGATGTATATGATGTATATGTATGTGTATGTATATATACATATATATATATGAGAGAGGTAGGGAGATATAGAGAGATGAGAGATATCTATAATCTATATCTATATCTATAATCTATATCATCTCTCTTTTTCTCCCCCTCTTTCTCGAGAGAGAGACAGAGACACAGAGAGAGACAGAGAGACAGTGAGACAAAGAGGCAGAGTAAGAACAACACCAAACTACAGGAGTCAGATCTGTCTTTCCACCATGTGGATCCCCAGTGAAACTCAGGCGGTCAAGCTTAGCAATCAGCATCTTTACCTGCTGAGCCACATTACAGACCCCAAGCATTTTGTTTTTGTTATTTTTCTATGGTGCTGGGGATCAAGTCCGGGGTCCCGCACCTGCCAGCCAAGCTCTCTCCCACTGAGCTCTGCTCTCAACAATGAGAAAGTTTTGATGCAGATGCATGCAGAGAGGCATTCTCGCCGAAGAGGACCTAAGTTCTGTCTTTCCGCACATATGCAAGAGAAACTGTATATGGGAACTACTTTAATATAAATTCATTTAAAAAATGAACAGCAACATTGCAGAACATGTAGCGCAATCATTGAGGTGCTAATAAAATCATAATATATAGAAGCTTTGCAAAAATCTGCTCTCTTGTTCTCTTCTTAGGCTAAGAACCTGGTAGGGAACCTGGGTTATGTAGATACTTAATTATTTTTCTTGATCTTACAAATCTTCATAAAAAAACGACTTAAGAAAAGTGATACTAAGCATCACTAAAGGTGGGGCAGTGAACCCTGTGCTCTTCCTGATAAGAGGCCATTTCAAGTAGGTAATACTACTTACAAAGCCAGCCAGCGGGGTGGCTCATTGAAAAAAGTCATCGAGCCTGATGGCCTGACTTCAATCTCTAGGACCCACATGGTGGATGGAGACAACTGACTCCTTCCAGTTGTCCTCTCACTGCCGTATCATACCATGACGCGCACATGTCTGCACACTGACCCGACATTGGGAAAACGAGATATTTAAGAGACAGTTACTTCATGTGTGGATCTTCTTGTTCATGTTCAGACATGTTACCTATACGTGTATTTTAAAACAATTATGAAAATTTGATTATGGCTTGGTATTGGATGATGTGTTAGTTACTTGTTGCTATAGCAAAATGCCTGACAAAAGCTTTTTAAGGAAGGAAGGATTTATTTTGGCTCATAGTTTGAGGGTCCATTATGGTCCATCATGGCGGGAAGTCATGGCAGCAGGAATGTGAGGCAGCTGGTCGCCTACATCCAACCGGAAACAGAGGGTAATGAGTGCGCATGTGCAGTTTGACTTTCCTTTTAACTTAGTCCACGACCACAGCCATGGACTGATGTTACCCATGTTTAGTGGGAGTCTTGCAGCCTCAGTGAACCTGACAGACATGTCTAAAAGATAATCTTCTAGGTGATTCCAGATCCTGTCAGTCAACAACTGACCTTAACCCTTCATAAATGACAACATGTAGTGACGTATGGATGCTGTATATATGGAGGTTCACTATGTATTCTCTCTATTCTGATATATGCTTGAAACTTTTCATTAAAAGAAACAGAAGGTAAGGCACATTTTCCAGCCTTTTCTACAATGTTGAGGCTTAATTATGTTTAGGATTTTCCATTTTGCTGCCCAAATTTACAGGGAGAAACAGTTCTTGACAGGTGAAATGGTGGTGCACTGTTGTGGAAGTCATACAAACAATGGTTTGAATCCCTGAGCAAGGAGTGTGCATGGCAGGAACAGGGACAACAAAGGCAGAGGCTAGCTGGTGGCTCCCAAGGGTGCTTGTGTGGGGCTTGTGCTGTCAAGGCGGGGGCGACACACACTGTAGGGCTGTTTCCGTCAATATCAGCCATGATGGCTCTCTTGCCAACACATTTTCTAAGAGAAGATTGCTGGGAAGCTTTCACTTTGGGAGATCGTCCTCTGGTGTGTGTGCCATCTCTTTTCTCTCCCTAGCACGTGCAGAACTGAGACTGCAGAGATGAGCAGGAACCAGAGTATTGGAATGTTGCAGACTACCCCAAGAGATTCTGTTCTGATCCCCACAGCAAAGACAAAGGGGTTTTAAACAAGATACATGTGTGACACGGTTGGCCTTGTCTTCTGAAATAGTGACTACTGAAGTGTGGAAAGCAATTAGACAGAGCCAGAGTAGGTGTACTCTGATGGTTTAGAGGCTGCTGTTGGGATCTGTGGGAGAGACAGCCTGTCAGTGCAGTTGTAGTGGGGATGGAGACAGAGTTGGGCAACTGACTAGAGAGACACTAAGAAGTAGATGAACAGGATTTGGTAATGTTGAACATAGCATGTGAGAGGGTGAGGTTAAACGTAGATGGGTTTCAGGACTGCTGAGCTGAATGGACAGTGAAAGAACACATGCAGAGATTGCTGAATCACAGCCAAGTCTCAAGGAGTGGAAGAACTGGTGGTTTTCTTTTGGGGAATGTTGACTTTGAGTTAAAAGCATCTTTGAGACATGTAAGAGACGATGTCACCGGTACACTCAATATGGAAGTCTAGGTCTCAGATGAGAAAACTGTCTACTCGTTCAATGGAAAACAAAGTACAGGACATTGGGTTCTCCGAGGACTGCCACTGCTGTGGCACATGACACCCCAGAGCAAGGAGTCACATAAACACGTAGAAAGTTTTACTGGATTCACAAACAAGCATGTTTGGGTTTTTTACAGGAAAGCCGTTACCTTTCTCTTGATTTTTACTTTTTATTGCAAATGAGGATGGATTCTGGCAGTGGCAGAACTTCATGCCTTTATTTGTTGTGGTTACTAGCTACACTCTTCATGATGGGAATTTCCCAGTTATTAATTAATTAATTAATTAATTAAACAAACCATTGAATGATAGTGCTCAGAAATTGAAATCCAGTGAACTCAAGCCAGATTCACCCTTTTACTCTCTTAGAGATGACCACCAGAGAGCTAGTCTACTATAGACTAGGATTCGGGGAGTAGGGCAGGGTCATGTTAAGGGGTGCTAGCTAAAGAAAATATGTGAGATGTTGCTTCTAGAAATTATTTAAGCTAGGTATGGTGGCTCATGATAGTCATCCCAGCACTTGGGAGGCTGAGGCAGGAGGATTGCTGAGGATTCAAAGTTAGTTTGGGCTCCAATGTGAGACATTGTCTCAAAAAAAAAAAAAAAAAAAAAAAAAAAAAAGACTCTATTCTCAGCTTGCACTCCCGCCCACCCCCAAGCTACATTGAAATTCACTATGTAGATTGAGTTGGTCTTGAACTGACAAACCTCTTGCCTCAGACTCTCAAAGGCTGTAATTTCAGGTCAGTACCATCAAGTTCAACTATGATTTGTTTTCTTTAAAGGCTGTAATTGTAATTCCTTGAGAACCTTTTGAGAAACATCCATTCTGTTCTAAGATGTTCAGTTTTGATTCGGTTTTGCTCCAATTCCTGGAGACTCATTTGAATAATGATGCTTTTGTTGTTCTTTTGTAAATTTTATTAAGTTTGTTTTTGTCTGTTTATTTGTCTGTGTGTGCAAATGGCATGACAGAAGGCAGGACAGCTTGTGAGAGTTGGTTCTCTCCTTCTACGTGTACCTCAGAGACTGACTTTAGGTCTACAGGCTTGGTAGCCATATTGCAAGCCTCTCTGTCTTATTTTAAAAAATATTTTAAAAATTACTCTAAAATTGTGTATATGTATGTATGTGTGTAGACATGGGCACCTTGATACAAGTAACCATAGAGTCCAGAAGAAAGCATGAGATTCTCTGGAGCTAGAGTACCAGGAGCTTGTGAGCCACAGGGTAGGGATGCTAAGAACTGATCTCAGGTCCTCTGCAAGAGCAGTACACCCTCTTAACCACTGAGGCACCTCTTCAGCTTTCTATTTTTCTCAGTCAGTATTTCTTGTGTCTTTGGCTAGTCTCGGTCTCACTATGTAACTGAGAATAACTTTGATCTTTTTTTTTAATAGTATAGAATAGAGTTTATTGAGGGCATGGAGAGGAGAGCCAGGAGGGTAGTATAAGGGGAGAGAGAGAGAGAGAGAGAGAGAGAGAGAGAGAGAGAGAGAGAGAGAGAGGCAGAGAAGCAGAGGAGTAGAGGAGTAGAGAAGTAGAGGCCAGCCATGACCATGTGGAGAGAGAGGAAGGGGGGGGGGGAGGGAACAGAGAGGCAAGAGGGTAAGAGGGTAAGAGATTAAGAGAACTTTGCTCTTATTCCCCTGCTTCTATCTCCTAAGTGCTGAGGTTACAGGCATATGCTATTGGGGTGTTGGGGATTCCACATAGGACACTGCTTGCTGAGCAACCACTCTACTGAAGACCCCCATACTCAGGAGACCCTTCCTCAAGTCTCCGGAAATCGCAACCACCCAAAGATCACAAGAAACCATACCTGGATGCAATCAGCAGAGGTTTTATTAGGGAAAATAGCCAGCGGTCAAAACTACAAGCTCTTTAGCTCCAAGAGCAAGGTTTTGGCCCCAAGTGGTGGGTTAAAGGGTCTTTTATAGCATGAGGTGGGGGGAAGGAAGGCATTTTCTCGCGCTTACACATGAATGGTTGCATTTTCGCGCGGTTACACATGATTGGTTGTTTTACAAATTTTGAACATAGCACTGGGAAGACCAAGGGAGGGGTAACCAAGAACAGTGGAACATTTCAGAGAATCTAGCCCAAATGATCTAGAGTCATGTGAAAATCACTCTGCACACTCATTCTTCTCAAAAATGTGGTTTTTACCATGCCATTGTGCCCTATCCTGCCATTTCAGATGAACTATCTTCCGGCTATAGCCCCACCTAGGTGGCAGCATCTTTATCTGTAGTCAGGAATGCCTTCCTGCCTTGAGCCTCTCCTCCCATAGGTGGGAAAGGCTTGAGGAATGTCTGCATTTTTCCTGCTCAGGTCTAAGGTGAGAAATCTACACATATTTCATAAAATGGCCTTTATAATTTTTCACTCTACACTACCAGCTGAGCTACATCTCTTGTCCACAATCCTTTATTTTAAACTGGGGCAAGGAAGATAGGTTGGAAGTGCAATACCTTGGTGGCGCACACCTTTAATCCCAGCACTTGGGAGGCAGAGGCAGAGGAAGCGCAATCAATACCTTGAGCCTTCTTCAGAACTGCTCTCTTGTTTCATGGTCTGTTCACTTACAGATTCCTCCAATTGTCTTTTAGCTATGCAAACCAGTCTATGATGGTCCATACACAAGAATGATGAATGAGGTACCTTGGATGGTCAGTGGTGGTGCACACCTTTAATGCCAGCATCCATCCGGGAGGCAGAGGCAGAGGCAGGAGGCAGGAGGCAGGAGGCAGGAGGCAGGAGGCAGGAGGCAGGAGGCAGAGGGGCAGAGGGGCAGAGGGGCAGAGGGGCAGAGGGGCAGAGGGGCAGAGGGGCAGAGGGGCAGAGGGGCAGAGGGGCAGAGGGGCAGAGGGGCAGAGGGGCAGAGGGGCAGAGGGGCAGAGGGGCAGAGGGGCAGAGGGGCAGAGGGGCAGAGGGGCAGAGGGGCAGAGGGGGCAGAGGGGCAGAGGGGCAGAGGGGCAGAGGGGCAGAGGGGCAGAGGGGCAGAGGGGCAGAGGGGCAGAGGGGCAGAGGGGCAGAGGGGCAGATGGATCTCTGAATTCCAGACCAGCCTGGTCTACAAAGCGAGTTCTAAGACAGCCATGGCTACACCGAGAAATCTGTTTTGGAAAAACCAAGGGGGTGGGGAGTCTTTTTGTACCTAATTTCTTGTAAAGCCCTCAGCATGATTCCTGGAGTGTATTCTATTAGAATGTATGTTGTGTTTCTGCAGGGAGTTGGACATTTCCATCACAGCGACAAAAATACCTATGATGAACAACTTAAAAGGAGGAAATACTTGTTTCATAGTCTCAGTGGTCTCTAACCTGGGTCTGTGATGAAGCAAAATGTCATAACAGGGAGGGGGTGGTACAGGAAGCTGCTTCCCTCATGGTGGCCAGGAATCAAAGGCAAAGAAAGAAGCTGGGTCCCCCAAACACCTACAAGCACTCCCACACCAACCAGCTTTCTTCCACTGGGCCTCACCTCCAAAAGGCTTGCCTCCTCTCAATAGCACCAAAGGCCAGTGACAACCCATCAGTACAGGGGACTTTGTGGAACAGTTGCGACCATACAATTCTGAGTTGGGGAAGGGCAGATGCATTTTTCCACAGGATAAAGAATGATCCAGAGTTAGTGGTAGTTAGAGTTGGGACAGAAAATGTGGGCAAAATAATATTAATCCTCCAGAGCTGCTCACTCTCAAGGGGAAGAGAGTAAAGGGAAAGGGGATAGATGAGTGGCTAGGAAAAGAGTGAGCAAGAAGAGAAACATGAGTTTATTAATCTTCAAGAATTCCTCTCTGGGGACTGGGGAGATGCCTTAGTGGACAGGAGTGCTCACTGTGTATGCATGAAGGGTTGAACTCAGATCTCCACCATTCGTCTAAAAGCTTAAGACAACTCTACGTGTTTATATTCTCAGTGTGTGTTTGTGTGTGTCTGTGTGTCTGTGTGTCTGTGTGTGATAGGGGGCGGAAGGGCAGAGATAGACAGATCCTGGAATCTCTGCAGACAACCAGATTAGCCAAAATGGCAAGTTTCTGGTTCACTGAGAAACTCTCTCTCTCTTTTTTTTTTTTTAAAAAAATTATTTTTATTTTATGCTCATTGGTGTTTTGTCTGAATGCATGTCTGTGTGAGGGAGTCATATTCCCTGGAATTGGAGTTACAGACAGTTGTGAGCTGCCACGAGGGTGCTGGGATTTGAAAGTGGGTCGTCTGGGAGAGCAGCCAGCGCTCTTAATGGCGGAGTCACCATCTCTTCAGACCCAAGAAACATTTCTTAAAGGGATAAAGTAGAGAGGGATAGAGGGAAATATTCTCCTTGGCTTCTGTATATGAGATCATTGCACAAACCCACACAGGCCCACACACACCCCACACACTCCCACACCCCACACCCTCCCATACCCCACACACTCCCACACCCCACACACTCCCACCTCCCCCACACCCTTCTATACCCCACATCCTTCTATACCCCACACCCTTCCACACCCCGCACTCTCCCACACTCCACACACTCCCACACTCCCCCACACCCTCCCACACCCCACACCCTCCCACACCCCACACACCCTCCCACACCTCACACCCTCCCACACCCCACACCCTCCCACACCCCACACCCTCCCACACCTCACACACTCCCACACCCCACATACTCCCATACCCCATACCCCATACCCCATACCCTCCCACACCCCACACACTCCCACACCCTACACCCTCCCACACCCCACACCCTCCCACACTCCCTCACATCCTCCCACACTCCCCCACACCCTCCCACACCACACACACTCCCACACCCCACACCCTCCCATACTCCCCCACACCTTCCCACACTCCCCCACACCCTCCCACACCCCACACCTTCCCACACCCCACACCTTCCCACATTCCCCCACACATGCACCTACACATGCACCAATGCATGTACCCATGCACACCCTGCCCCCACCCACACACTTAACACATGTGCCCATGCATACATCCATGCACACATCCATGCACACCCATGCACACACACATACAGCTTACCACCACCACCACCACCACCATAAATTCCGTTGCTTTTTCTTGTCATCTGCAGTGTTTCCATTCCATTTCAGATAATACATGAGCACCACGTGTTTGAATGTCAGATACTAAAGATCCAGCTTATGGAATAATGGCAGAATTTAAGTGTCACGAGAGAAATATTGGGCAAAATAAAATATGACAATTTTTTTTTTTTTTTGGTTGGGAAAGAAAGACGGCTCAGTGAGTAAAAGAGCTTGCTTCAGATTTCCAGAACCCACGTAAAAAGTTGGCTGAGGTAGTACCTGTCTGTAATCCCAGCACACCCACATTGAAATGGAGATGAGGCAGGAGACTCATCAGGAAGCTCGATGGCCAGCTAGTCTAGACAGTATAGAAGATAAACAGCAAGAGAAATCCTGCCTCAAAACAGAAAAGGTGAGATCTGACTCCAGGGAATTGTCTTCTGACCTCCACACATGAACTGTGGTGCCTGCATACCAGAGCCACAGACACTATACACACATGCACACACAGAGATAATTTTCTTGATGGTCTTGCTGCTTCCAAGTATCTGAGACCTCATTTTTGGTTTGAGAGTGGATACCTGAGTCCTAGTCTGCCTCCTGATCCTGAGATAAACACATCCAAAAGCGACTTGGGGAGGAAAGGGTTTATCTTAGAGCTCTGAGCTCAGAAGCCACTACTGAGAGAAGTCAGGAAAGGAACTGAAAGCAGGAACTTGGAGCTGGAGAGATGGCTCAGTGGTGAAGAGCACTGACTGCTCTCCCAGACATCCTGAGTTCAATTCCCAGCAACCACATGGTGGCTCACAACCATCTGTAATGGGATCCAATGCCCTCTTCTTGTGTGTCTGAAGAGAGCAATAGTGTACTCACATACATAAAGTAAATAAATAAATCTTAAAAAACAAAAACAAGACCCAGGGACTTGTAGGTGGGAACTGGCTTATTGGCTTATTGGCTTGCTTTCTCTGGCTTGTCCAGCCACCTTTCTTATTTAACCCAATCCTGCCTCCACAGGGACACACATATTTTGGGAACTGGGAGTATATGGATATATCAGAAGACCTTGTTATCAGATGGAAAAGTAGAATTTCTGGAGTTTGTGTAAAGAAAAGCTATACTACCATGATTATTTAATGAAATACTTAAAAAAGATGTTGTTTCTTCACTTAATAAATCACATCATATGTTTGTTTGAATCATTAAATAACAAACTGTTGCTATTTACTGTATATGTGTGTTTATGTGTGTGTGCTTGCGCATGAGTGTGCTTGTGTATATGGATACCAGAGAAGTACCTTCCCCTCTCTCTGTGCGTGCTTGTCCGTGTGTGTGTGTGTGTGTGTGTGTGTGAGAGAGAGAGAGAGAGAGAGAGAGAGAGAGAGAGAGAGAGAGAGAGTAAGTGTGAGTGTGGGTGTGCTCGTGAACGAGTGTGCTTGTGCATATGGACACCAGAGAAGTACCTTCCCCCTCTCTGTGCGTGCTTGTCCGTGTGTGTGTGAGTCTGTGAATGTGAGTGTGGGTGTGCTCGTGAACGAGTGTGCTTGTGTATATGGATACCAGAGAAGTACCTTCCCCCTCTCTCTGTGCGTGCTTGTCTGTCTGTGTGTGTGTGTGAGAGAGAGAGTGTGAGAGTGTGTGAGTGTGAGTGTGGGTGTGCTCGTGAACCAGTGTGCTTGTGCATATGGACACCAGGCCAGGGGTGGCTGCTGCTTCTCCTCCTCCTCCTCCTTTTTCTTCTTCCCTTCTTCTCCCAAGTGTGTATGTATGTATCTCTGTGTGTGCATTTTGTTGGTGTGTTTAGGTGTATATGTGTGTGTGTGTGTGTATTATGTGTGTGTGCTGGTCTATGTGTATGAGTGTGGATATTTGTGTATGCTTGACCATATGTGTAAATGTATATTATATGTGTGTGTGTGTGCTTCTCCATGTGTGTGAGTGTGGATGTATGTGTGGATACTTGTCCTTGTGTGTGTGTGTATGCTTGTCCATGTGAGTGAGGGTGCCTGTGTGTGTATGCTTGTCCATGTGAGTGAGGGTGCCTGTGTGTGTATGCTTGTCCATGTGAGTGAGGGTGCCTGTGTGTGTATGCTTGTCCATGTGAGTGAGGGTGCCTGTGTGTGTATGCTTGTCCATGTGAGTGAGTGTGGATGTGTGTGAGTGTACATGCTGTTCATATGTGTGAGTGCTGGTGTGTGTGTGTGTATACTTGTCCATATGTGTGAGTACGGATGTGAGTGTGTGTGTGTGTGTGTGTGTGTGTGTGTGTATGCTTGTCCATGTGTATGAGTGTGGATGTGTACTTGTTTTACTTGTGGTAGTAGTCAGGTACCAAGCTTGGATGTTGGTGCTTGCTTGTTTGAGACAGTGCCTCTATTGTTTTCCCCAGTGTACTCCAGGTTATCTAACCCACAACATTCTAGGGATTTTCCTGTCTCCGTCTCATCTCCCATTTTACTATAAAAGTGCTGGCGTTACAGGCATGTCCCTCCGTTGTGGGAATCAGAACTCACAGAGATCCTCACACTTCCCAGCCCTCCTCCCCAGCTTTTGAGACAGCATCTCTCATGGGGCTTGCTAATCTGCTAGACTGTCTGGCCAGTGAATCCCAGGGTTCCTCCTTTTCTCCACCATGCCAGCAGTGGGATTACAGGTGTGCACACTGCTTCTGGGTCGTATGTGGGCTCTGGGGATCAAATTCACATCCCCCACTTGTGCAGCAAGCACTCACCATCTCCCGGCCCTACTTCCTTGCATTAGAGATGTGATGGGTGGTGTGATCAATCTTGTCATTGATTGGAAGAGTGTTTGGTGAGGGCGTGCTACAGAGAAAGTATCTTGAGCTACATGAGACACACATAAGTACTCTCCTCCTGGCTGATCGAGTTCTAATGAACTAATAAGAGTGTTTGTGAAGGCTGTTTATAGACAACACGTACAAGCTAATGTTTTATTAGTGTGACAAAAAAGACTGAGTGTATCTTTTGCTGGTATTGTTTAGCACAGAGGTGGATCGTGTCAGTTTTCACCTTTGCACAGGGATCTGGCTTGGGCTTCATTCCCAGCCTTTGGTCTCAGAAGCGGAGGTAACCGGTGCTGTCACAGTGTTATTTGTTCCACTCCCTGTGGGCACACAAAGTGATAACTTCTCTTCAATTTGGGTAAGAGGGGGAGTCCAGACCAGTTTTGCCTTCCGAGTCAGGCAGACATCAGATGACTTAGATTTTCATTCTCACTGATTTCTTTTGCAAAGTGCCCTTGCTTGTCAGGTGTGGACCGAGAAGCCATAGGAGGACTCCCTCCTGTAAAGCGGGAGGACGGCACTGTCACAACACACGCCCCTTTCCTTTCCCTCTAGTTTTCATAAATGCCCAGGTGCATAACCAAATGTCCTGGGAGTACTGGGGGCCTGCTCAAGCTTGGAATAATCTCTGTATTTTCTATTTTGAGATCTCTTTTACCCTTTTCCCTAAATTAAGCTATCTGGACTACCCAAGAAAGATACTTATTCTCAAAATATAGACACAAAAAAAGTCTTCACGTATGGATATTAGCAACAAATGTTTTGTTGTTGTTTGGAGACAGATCTCACTGTGCACATTAGTGGACAGACATTGCTTATGTAGATCAAGCTGGCCTCCAACTCACAGGGATCTGCCCCTGCTTCCCAAGCTGAGATTAAAGGTGGGCACACTGTCACTCCCAGTGACAACTCATTCTTTCCTGGCCTTGTTCCCAATGTTAGAATTGCAATGTTGGCTTTAGTTTTTAGTTTTCTAAAGTCTGTCCCACAGCAAGACCATTGTGAGTACTGAGAAGAACGAGGAGTAACACACACTTTGTTCTACAGAGTGGAAGAGGACAGAGCAACCTGACTTCTAAATAATGTCAACTGCAAAGGTCAACTTACATCATTGCCATATTGTCCAAAATTAATGGCCAGTTTTCTTTGAAATATTGTGCAAAAGTATTGGTTTGATTGTGGAACATATGACCTTAGATGATTTTATTGCTTTGGGGATGGGTAATTAATGTCCTGTGAAATCACATACTTGAATGAAATTCTAAAATTCATCACTTTCATTCTCTCTTGAGACTATATATTAAATTTTTTTTAGATTTATTTCAGAATTGTAACCAGGAAATGAGAGAGATAAGGGGTCCTGTTTGTTGAAGTAAATCTTGAACAATGACTTGACTCAGGCATAGTGGTGCACCCATGTCATCCCAGCCTGGTAGGACCTTGGGAGACGAGCACAAAACTAACAACTCCAGTTTGATCCATAGGACACAAAATTCAGATGACTCAACCCAAATCTGAGCTGAAAGCCTCTGTCCTGTGGTCTAGTCTTCACGGTATCAGAAAATACTACACACCCACATTAGGTGGCTCACAACTGGCTTTAACTCCAGCTCCCAAGGATCTGACACTCTCTGGACTTCTGTGTACACATATACATAAATGAAAAAAATTTTAAAGATAAGAAAATGTTTCAGAGAACACAGAAGCAGAGGAACAGATAGGATTATGTGGATAATGAGGGAGCAGCTTGTGGAGTTTTACAAAGTGAGTATGGCCCAGTTTACCCAAAATCAATTATAAAACATGACTAGTGTCCTAGAAGTCTTCTTTTGCCTACTCCAGTCTTTATTCTACAGTAATTGATAGCTCAAGCAGGCAGAAAATCAGCAAGAATATAGACACACTGAACAGCACCATCAATCAACTTGATCTAATAGTGACACTTATACAGTACTTCATGTAACTGCAGTGTATACATGTCTTAGTCACCAAGAAAAATCATATTGCATACCATTTAAATAAGCAGGAAAAAAATCATGTATTGTAGTGAGAATTTTTGGCTTCTTTAAAAATACAGAAATGTTACACAAGTAAGTTTCTGTTTTAATCCCAGGTGTGGAATATGGGACTGCTTCAGTTTGTCAACAGCTGACTATGACTTGTATCATGCTCTGGCAGTGGTGTGATTTTGCCAGCTGAAGATAGTTTGGAATTCTGGGGACTCTTCAGAAGATAAAAAAATGCCAGGGCCTGGAGAGAGGTGGTGGTTGCTGCTCCCCCTGCTGCTGCTGCTCCTCCTGCTGCTGCTCCTCCCCCTGCTGCTGCTGCTCCCCCAGCTGCTGCTGTTTGTTAAGTAGAAAAAATAGGACTTCCCACAAGGAACTTGATGCCTCTAATCAGTAGGAAGTAGTCTAACTCTATTGACACCCTGTTGCAGTAAGTCTCCAACCCAAATATGACCAGTCAAAGAAAACACGACTCAATAATTATGAATATAAGCTGCACGCCTAGAATAGGCAGATTCACCACTACACTACTCTATTCCTCAGCTATGAGACCCTTATAACCCTTGGGTTTTCCAAGCCATGCACTTTTCCTTCAACCTCCTGCTTCTCCATTGCCATCTTCCTTCTTCATCCTCCTCCTCCATTGTCTTCCTCCCCAGTTGTCATTGTTCTCTCTCTTCCCACAAACCTTTATTTCTCCACCTCCCCTTCTACTGACCAATCACTGGCTCTAGCCTTTATTTTACAAAGTAAGGTGAGCAGAAGGTTCACTAGAATTCACTGATTCACACCTCCTCTGCAGTCCTTCCCAGGGAAGTGGAATTAGCATCAAAATACAAGGCCGGGGCTATCCGCAACACTTCCCCCTTTCTGTCCAATTAAAAGACTCTTTTCTCCCAGATATAAATTGAACACAACTATATTACCATATTGTAGTTGTTAAAGTACAAGGTAGACCTAACACCCAGTCCATCATTTTTATTAACTAAATAGAACTTCTGTCATCTCTCCTAACTAAAAGACTTAGTTCTAACCCTAGCTTTTTTCCTGGCTTTAGAATGAATGTCAACTGAAAACCATCCACTCAAATCTGTTCTCTCAATGTAAATAGCCTGGGTTGGCTATGAGACTGTAAATCTTCAATCCCATCAGAAATCCAGAATGACTGAATTAACTGAAATTATGGGAAGCACAAAGCATAGCTTCTAAAACTTAGCCAATTTATAGAGACCGCTGAACACCTGGACAGTCCCTATACTTCAAAACGTTGGTGCATCTGATCTTCAGCCTTCTGGCCCAGGATCATCTGACAGACCTTAGTGCTGCAGAATTATTAAGGGCTGATTACTCTGTCTTGGCAGATATAATTAGTCGACTATTCTGCAAGTGTGTCCTTTTCTGGACAGTAATTTGTCTGTAGATGAAAAGAGGCAATTCTTGCCTAGTGGCTGTCTCACAACAACTGGAGTAACTCCAAAGATGCTCAATTTCTTCTTAGAATCCAAGACAGGAAGCTGTCAGGAGCAGACAGGTCTCTAATCAAAATGAACATTTATACAGGAATGTTCGTAACATCAATTCTGTGGACTTCTGACATTTTGAAAACAAACTATCCATGTAAAGCTATCTGGACTGTTGTCCATTAACTTCTCTCAGCTATTTCTAATTAAAATATAGAAAATACTCTAACAATAAACTCAGAGCCATGAATTTGCTATAGGCCCTTAACTCACAGGCTAACCATCTCAGATCTGTTAAAAAAAAAAAAAATAAAGGACTGGGTCTAAGCCTTGTACCCACCAATTTTGACTTAATAGAAGAAGATATACCAATGAAACCCTTGAATTTGAAATCAAAATAAATTTTGTACCATTTAAGAAATTATAACTTCAGCTTAATAACAATTATACAGATTTCTACCAGTAGGTTATGGCTATGCAATCAATCCTAGCTATTCCTCCCTGTTCCAACAAAACCACTACTTTCCCCTAGAAATACAGCCCAATATTAACCACCTCAGTCCCCAAGCCCAGGGAATAGGGGCACTGACTCTTCATTAACTTCTTCAAGCTGAATTTGGGTGTTGAGATATTAGAAGAGGGGCAGGGGAAGGGTAAATTGATAAGCCTCTGATGTCTGTGTCTTCACTGCATCCAGCTGAAATTCCAGGATATCAGAGGTTCGAGCAGGTCTGCTCAGCTTGCTTAATGAGTAGATACACCAAGGCTGTGTATTCTGCAATATATAATTCTCAAAACAAATTTTAGTATCAAGATAATTTTTTGTTTGAATTCTGGGCTCTAGTCTCTGGTGGCCTACCTCTGTCATGTCTAATCCATATAATTCTGGGAGGTAGAAATATCTTAATAGGCTCTTCTGAAAACACACAGACAAAACCTTTTTCCTTAAATATCATATCCTTTAGCCAGTAACCAGAAAAACCTTTATATTGACCTCTTTCCTAGAGGAAAAATATAACCACAAAACTGAAAATCACACCCATCTTGAAAATAAAATCAATTTAATAACTAAAATACTATATGTGCCTATTCTTTAGGCCTTCCCTATTTTGCTAAGCAGGAAATGAACCCAGAATTCCCATGGAGCCCATGTTAGACAGAACTTGAGTCTCCTGTGAGGTAATATAACTTTATATCATCTGAACACACCTGATTTACACTATCTTTCTGTTCAGCCCTCTGCCAGAACAGTTTTTTATTTATACCATCTATGTGTTTGGCTCTGAACTCCAGAGCAGCTTCCACTTGTATACTGTACTTTCTAGAGCCAGTGACAATTTTCCCTAAGTTGATTCCTGTCAAACCATTCAAAATATCATCACATAAATCCCAAAAGATATTTATTGTGTTTCTCATCTTTAGGTATCAAAAAGTTATATATCTTCTTAATATCAAAGAATTACTTGGTTTGGAGCCCTCAGTTCACTGTTTCTGCCTGAAAACTACCTTGCAGCAGTTGTGTTCTAGGATCACCTGTTCCTCACTGCAGTATTTATTTATTTATTTATTTATTTATTATATATATATATGATGCATACACTGTGCTGTCAGATACACCAGAAGAGGGAGGGCATCAGACCCCATTACAGATGGCTGTGAGCCACCATGTGGTTGCTGGGGATTGAACTCAGGACCTCTGGAAGAGCAGTCAATGCTCTTAACTGCTGAGCCATCTCTCCAGCCCCATCCCTGCAGTTTTTATAGAGCACTGATCAAACCCAGCTGCAGGCTGAATGCTGCTCCTGAATCTGGCTGTAGCTCTCTGTTTGGGGGTTGGGGGGAGGAAGCCTCTCTGCCATTCTTTGTAGGCCCCTCAGATTCACTCAGCTTTTTATGGGGGGTTTTACCTCAGGTTAGTTGAGT
Organism: Arvicanthis niloticus; assembly: GCF_011762505.2. Classification (NCBI taxonomy): domain Eukaryota; kingdom Metazoa; phylum Chordata; class Mammalia; order Rodentia; family Muridae; genus Arvicanthis; species Arvicanthis niloticus. The sequence goes on from NC_133430.1 coordinate 42,987,560, forward strand.
TCTAAGCAATAAGTTGGGTGCCAATTTGTTGTGGTAAATCTCCAACCCAAATATGACTGGTCAAAGAAAACACAACTCAATAATTATGAATATAAGCTACTCGCCTAGATTGGGCAGATTCACCACTACACTATTCTATTCCCCAACTATGAGACCCTTATAACTTGTGGGTTTTCCAAGCCATGCGATTGTCCTTCCACCTCCTGCTTCTTTGTCATCTTCCTTCTTCATCATCCTCCTCCATTGTCTTTCTCCCCAGTTGTTGTTGTTCTTTCTCTCTTCCCACAAACCTTTATTTCTCCACCTCCCCTTCTACTGCCCAATCACTGGGCATGACACCATCCAGACTATAGCAAGTAAAATTGAAACAATACATATTTCTCACAACTATTAGGTGGTATATTGTATGCAACTGTCTCCTATTAAAACATAATTAATCAATTATGTTATTACATATGTCAGAGTCAGAATCTTACTGTGCAGCCCTATGTGGTCCAGAGCTCACTCTGTAGACCAAATTAGCTCCAACCTCCCAGAGATCAGCCTGCCTCTGCTTTCTGAGTGTTGTGATTAAAGGTGTGTGCTGTCATTCCTAGCTTTACTTATTTTTGAGACAGGGTCTTATGAAGTCCTGACTGGCTTTGAACTTACTATGCAGATGAGGCTGGCCTGAGCTCTTGATCCTGTTCTGTGTCTAAGAACACAGACTTGTGCCACTAGGTCTAGTTAAAAATGTACCGTATATAAGTCATGTTCAAGAAAAATGCAAAGGTGGCAGTTGGTATACATCTTATCAAGAATTAATAACTTAATGGGACCCCCTAGTTTCCATGAGCACATCGAGAAAAGTTTTACTGACAAGAGAAAACCTCAAGTACTTGTTGGGGAAGTATAACCCAATGTCCTTTGCTGTCTATTACTTATCAAATGTCAGTTGAGTGACATGAAACCCAGGAGTATTGCCTAAAGTTATGCAAGCTGTCTCTATGTTAGGTTAGGTCACCCAGAAAACAGACTCTGAGATGGAGATTTCTGTGCAGGAAGTTGATTGAGTGATAATCCAGGGATCAGAATCATGGAAAGACGAGGAATCTGGAATCCTCACGGAATCTGACTGTGAGCACATCTTTCTCCTTTGGGTTATCTGCTTATCAGCAAGCTACAAAACTGTGGCTTTCGGCTCCACTCATTAATTCATCAGGTACTTTAAAAACATCTTGCTTTATTATTACTTTTAAGTTATGTGTATACACATGTGAGGATGGGTTTGTACATATAAGTCCAGTACCTATGGAGGCTGGTGGATCCCTTGGAGGTGGAGTTACAGGCAGTTGTGGGCTTCACAATGTGGGTGCTGGGAATTGAACTCTGGTCCTCTGGAAGAGGAGTACATACTATTAGCTGCTGAGCCATCTCTCCAGCACATTGTCTGAGTACTTAAAATACACTTTGTTTTGAACTTCGGCAATGCTGAGCAAGATATTCTCGTGTTGATAATCTAAAAATTGTAGATAAGATACTTAAACAATTGCAATGCAATGTTTAATATGTTTTAAACTTACTAGCTAAATGTATTAAATAAATATAATGTGGAAGTCTAGCTAAGTTATAAACCAAACTAAGAGGAAAAACTAATCTTCACAGGTTCTTAAGGCACATTATAAAACTATGCTGTTGAGTGAAAAAAACTGATCAATGCAGCAAAAGAGAGTATCCGGGAATTGACATCACTGTGTAGGTAGAATGCCAGAAAGGGAGCTTTAAAATATACACTGTGGAACCAGGCAGTGGTGGTGGCACATGCCTTTAGTCCCAGCACTAGGGAGGTAGACACAGGTGCATCTCTGAGTTGGAGGCCAGCCTGTGTCACGCCCCACTCGGCCAGCAAGGAAGACGCAAACAACTGGATCCTTCTCAACAGCCTTTATTGCAGAAGCACTTCATTATTCTTGTAGGAGGACCCGAGCCCTCAGGGCGAGCTGCTTATATACCCTCAGCCCTGGGTGGGGAAAGCCCGTGGAGGTACGTGATTGGTCAGAATTGCAGTGCTTCATTAGCATACCCTGCTCGGGAGGGGTGATTGGTCAGGATTGCAGTGCTTCATTAGCATATCCCGCTCGGGAGGGGTTGGCGCCAAAACTGAGTTGGCCCAAGGGTGATCACATGCGCAGTGCATTTGTTTACCAGTAGATCATACCAAAAGCCGGCGCCATCTTGACCAGCCAAGTCGGGTCGGTGGCCTACATCTCTCCCTTTTTTGTTTTATTGCAAACCCTGAGTCATAAAACGGGTACATGATAGTTGCCCTATGAGTGCAGTTGTACAGTGAGGGAAAGCAGAGGCCTGATCCCCTGTGCAAAATGAGATATTGTAATGGGTTTCTTCTTTTGTCATCGTGCAATGAGTAATACTTCCCATACCCATCTCGATGCCTTTTGACGGGGAAAGGGAACCTCCGCCCTGGGGCGCCCGGGCTGGCACGCGCAGCCGTCCATGAGCGGAGAGGAGGTTTTGGCATCAAACCTTTGTGCAATCAGGCATACTTTCAGGAAATCTATCCACGCTCGTGGAACATTCCCTGTCGAGTACCCACTCGAAAACACCTCAAACTGCCAGTAGTGTACTCTTTATGGGCTCATATCTGCTGAAACCCGCTCATAATTCCTTTAGGGTTGCAAGCCAAACATGGGGAGGTTCACCATCCTCAATAGCAGTCAAGGCTTGGTAGACTACAGTTTTGTGCCTGGCATGGTCTCTTTTTAGTCTACAAAGAAGCCACATGCAAAAGATGCAACCGGCCAACACCACGGCTCCCCAAATAAAGACACCCGCCCACTCTTTAAGATGAAACACAGCTCCAGCAATCCACGCTGCAAGTCCACTGGTGAGACTAGAGTCTAAGTGAGTGGAGTTCACTGTCACAATAGTTATCTGCAACCGCCTCATCAAACTTTCAAAGTCCGACGACCAATTACCTGTCAAAAAACTAGAAAGCTGACAAGACAGATTAGCAACTTGAGTATAGTTTTGATATTGAACAGCAGTAACACACAATCTATCATATTTCCATTCACATCCAATTTGGCCCAACTGCCACAGTGCATCCACCTGCTCTTGGACAAGGTCAATTCTTTGAATGACCAGCATGAGTCCTCCTTTTATTTGGACATTTAAGGATGCTTGTGACTCAAAGGCAGCAGCTGTATTGGTGGATAAGTTATTAAGGACTTCAGCGGTTTGTACTGTGCGATTCATTGCCACAACAGCAATGGGAAACTTCCAATGGAGATTATATAGCTTGTGGAAGTGAGAACAACTCCCTCTACCTATACCATAAGGGACTTTCTAAGACTTTGCTAACTTTTAAGTTTGATACAGTTAAGAGTGTGTGTTAGACAAAGACCAGAAAGAAGATGACACGAATGAATTTGTCAGTGCTGTGTGTTGGCGGGCACTGTCAGATGGGGAGTCCAATGTGCTGATTGCTGCTAACAGCCAGGGTACAATTAAGGTGCTAGAATTGGTATAAAGAGTTTCCTGATGTCATTGTGTTTGATCCTCCCAAAAGCCATCTGCAGCTGATGATGAGAAGAAAAAGAAATGGCATGTGATGTCTCTCTCAGCATCATTTGGATTTGTTCTGAGTACCTTTTCCCTCCCTTATGCCTTTGGGACATTGGGAATATCCAGAGAATTCTCTGCCATCAGTGTAACTATGAACTTTGCTGTTGGCAGTGTGGCTATCTAATTTTTGTGATAGGGAAACTTATCACTCTCCCAGCACATGCTATAAAAGCAATCAAGATTACTACAAACTAGTTGGTTCCTATAATGCTGAGTACTCCATGAGACCCGCCCCCAATCATATCAAAGGGTGACAGATCTGTGCAGTTACCATTCACTCCACAAAGCAACCACACATCAAAAGGATTAACAGGCATAGCTATCATGCCGAGTAAAATTAAGGCCAGCATAGGTGGTATAAAAACTGTTACCAATATCTGGTGAAAAGGTAAAAAAATTCTTTTTTGTTTATGCTAATAAGTATGACGCTCCGCAACAGAGCAACCAGTTACATCAAGTTGTAAAAAATTTAAAGTAAAAAGAGCAAGAAAAATACGTTCTCTTGGGGTGCGGCTATAGCCAAATCCCCTTTTTGTTTTAAAAAACATTCTTTAAGAGTACGATGGGCTCTTTCCACCATACCCTGACATTGTGGATTATATGGTAATCCATGTTTTATGGACACTTGTATTTGTTGACAAAAAATTTGAAGGAGACAGCTGTATAGCCAGGGCCATAATCAGTTTTTATTGCTTGGGGTTTTCCCCTCACTGCCCATGTTTCTAAGCAATGAAAAATGACATTCTTTGCTTTTTTCCCCTGACAAGGGGGAAGCAAAAATAAGGCCTGAACAAGTATCTACAGATACAAGAACATACTTTAATTTTCTAAATTCTGAAAAAATGTGTTACATCCATTTGCCATAACCGTAAAGGCAGCAATCTCTTTGGATTCACTCCCACTGGACAGGAGCAGTGAATAGTGTTGGAAGCAATCAGTCTATCCCCAGCATGTCTATCAGTGCCAGCAGCCAAAGCAGCAGAGTTAAGTCTTCCAGATGCATCGGATGACAAGAGTAAGCTAGACATGATGGAGGGAGACCATACAGTGATGTCTAACAGTTCTGTCATCCACTTAAAACCTGAGGAGGAAAATTACCAAGAAGAAGGAGATCCTAGAACAAGAGCATCTGATCCACAGTCTCCACCTCAAGTGTCTCGTCACAAGTCACATTATCGTAATAGAGAACACTTTGCAACTATACGAACAGCATCACTGGTTACAAGACAGATGCAAGAACATGAGCAAGACTCTGAACTTAGAGAACAGATGTCTGGTTATAAGCGGATGAGGCAACAGCATCAAAAACAGCTGATGACTCTGGAAATTTTATACTTCATTTGCAATGTTTTAGCATTAACATGGAAAGTCTTATGAAATTGGGTGGCCAGCGCTACTGGGGAATCAAGAATACTAGTAAAAATAAACTCTCTGCGCATAGCCATATCAGCTTCATTATTAGCAGCACTAACAGGCCCAGGCAAGCCTGTATGGGCTCTCACATGCTGCAAAAGAAAAAAAAAAAAAGAAAAAAAATTTACATTCCCATATCAATTTTTGTAATATTGTTAACAAATTGTAAATAGGACTGGTCAATTTTGTCTTACCAGTAGCTTCTAACATCTTTAAAACATTTACCACATACAGAGAATCTGATACTAAATTAAAAGGTTCTTTAAATTTATCAAAAACTTCTATTACAATTTTTAACTCTATAATTTGAGGAAAGGCAGGAGCAAGTTGAATCACCACAGGATCATCAGTATTAAATTTATATGATCCACATCCAGTTTTAGAACCATCAGTATATATAACAGCAGCACCAATTAAAGGGTTACTTTTAGTCATTTTTGGAAAAACAATAGGGTGGGATTCAAAAAATTGTATCAATGGATGCTGAGGATAATGATTATCAAATTCTCCAGCATATCCACATTTTAATATTGCCCAATCATCTATGGTAGCACACAGAACCTGCAATTTATTATTATTAAAAGGTATAATTTTAGATAGTTCCATACCAAAATGTTGTAAACACTGTTGCACACCTTCCAAAGCTAATATTGCAACAGCTGCAGGATAATATTCAATAGTTCTGGTTATTGATATTTTAGGATGAATCCATTTTAATGGCCTATGCTGTCACAACACAGCAGTGGGTTGAAATTTTGTCTTAAAAATTATTAATAAAGTAATATCCGTGGGTTGACACTGATGTAGGGATGACTTTGTCAGCTCCTTTTCTACTATCTTTAAAGCTTCTCACCCCTCGAGGGTTAACTCTCTGGGCAAAAAGACTCTCCATTCCCTCCTCCTCCTCTTCCTCCACCAGGCTCAACAAGTGGAGTTGCAGAAGGCTGCAGTCGAGCAGGAGGGGCAGACTGGGGTGGAGTGTGACTGCCTCTTCCTTCTTCTTCCCTCCCCCTTTCTTCTTTTTCTTTTGAGCTGTTAGAGACTTCATTTTGGATAACAAAGCTTCCAAATTTTCTATCTCCTCTTCTGACTCAGAGCTACTCTGGAGTAATAGATTTCTCTATTACTCCAATTTGCTGATCTTTCTTCTCTTAATTGTACTAAGGCATATGACTCCTTTTCCCAATTTGTCCCAGCTCGCCAGTGTTAAATGGCCTGAGATCGTAAATCAGGGAGCAATGTATCCACTCCTTATAAAAGGTTGTAAACACTCCCCTCTTTTTATTTAAACCTTTTGTCTCCAGCAACTCCTGAAAAGCTACGAGAAGCAGCTGAGACTGAGAATTTCCTATGCTTTTACTTTATTTTCTATTGTTCCGTTCCCCGGAAACTTTCCCCCATTGCTTTATTGCTGACGAATAAATTGCCGCTATACTGTGGACTTCTACTTCTAAATCTCTGCTATACCGCGGACTTCCAAATCTCCGCTATACTGCAGACTTCTGAATTGCCTCTTTACCGAGGACTTTTGAATCCTCTCTTTCCGAAGACCTTTTCTTATTATCCCATTTAACCTGGGAACTTACCGGTACTGCCGCTTCTAAGGTGAAGGGTTCTGGATCTGTGAGAATTTCTCCTCAGGTCCCCTGTTGTTCCGGGGTTTCGGCACCACTTGCCGCGTCCCACTCGGCCAGCAAGGAAGACGCGAACAACCAGATCCTTCTCAACAGCCTTTATTGCAGAAGCGCTTCATTATTCTTGCAGGAGGACCCCAAGCCCCCAGGGCGAGCTGCTTATATATCCTCAGCTCTGGGCGGGGAAAGCACGTGGAGGTACGCGATTGGTCAGAATTGCAGTGCCTCATTAGTATACCCCGCTCGGGAGGGGTGATTGGTCAGCATTGCAGTGCCTCATTAGCATATCCCGCTTAGGCGGGGTTGGCGCCAAAACTGAGTTGGCCCAAGGGTGAGCGCATGTGCAGTGCATTTGTTTACCAGTAGATCATACCAGAAGCCGGTGCCATCTTGACCAGCCGAGTTGGGTCGGCGGCTTACAAGCCTGGTCTACAGAGTGAGTTCCAGGACAGCTAGGGCTATACAAAGAAACCCCATCTCAAAAACAAAAACAAAACAAAAACCAATTCAAGACAAAACAAAAAAAAATGAAATAAAACAAAACACTGGAAGATGGAGTATGTGAATGAGTGAATGACAAACGAGTAGGTAGCTCTAAGGCAACTGGCAGATTTTGTAAAATACTGATACATGAATTTATGCTATATACATGTTTGTGTGTGTGTGTGTGTGTGTAAGTGCATATGCACATTTGTGAATTTTCAAATGGAAACCAGAGATTAACATCAGGAGTCTTGAGACAGGGTCTCTCCTGAACCTGGAGCTCACTGATTCAGCTAGTGATCCTCCTGTCTCTGCTGCCACAGTGCTGGGGTCATAGGCATGCACTACTGTACCCAGAATTTACACGGGTACTGGTCTCCATGTTTGTGTAGCAAGCACTTTTCTGACAGACTCATTTCCTCAACCTCATTTTTAAATGTGTATGTACACATATATATGTGTATATTTATATGAAAGTATGCTTAATTAATTAATTAATTAATTAATTAAAGGCAGGGGTTCTCTGTGTAGCTCTGGCTGTCCTGGAACTCACTCTGTAGACCAGGTGGGCCAAGAACTCAGAGATCTGCCTGCCTCTGCTTCCCTAGTGCTAGAAGGCATGTGTCATCATGCTTGGTTTCATATGCGTATGTATATGTTTATGTGCATGTATGTGTATGTTTATGTGCATGTGTGCATGCATGTGCATGCGCCCACGCACGTGTGTGTGTGTGTGTGTGTGTGTGTGTACATATGGAGACTAGGGGTCAAACTCAGGTATTTTTTCTCAGGAGCCATCCACCTTGTTCTTTTCAGTCTCTTACTGGGGCCTGGGCTCACCAATTAAGGTAGTCTGGCTGGCCAGAAAGTCCCACAGATCCTCCTTTCTCTGTCTTTCCAACAATAAAGTTTATACTGTGTGGTACCAAGGCCAATTTTTTTCCTTTCCATATGGGTGCTGGGGAATTAAACTCTGGTCCTCATGCAAACATGGCAAACACTTTGTAAACTAAGCCATCTTCTCAGCCCCTAAATTTATTCTTTATTTTTAAAATTCTAAATAAGCTGTTTAAAAGGCTTCTTTCTTTCTTTCTTTCTTTCTTTCTTTCTTTCTTTCTTTGTTTCTTTCCTTTTTTGGTTTTTGTTTTGTGATGTGGTTTCTCTGTGTACCTTTGGCTGTCCTGGAACTCACTTGTAGACCAGGTTGTCCTTAAACTCAAAGACCCACCTGCCTCTGCCTCCTGAATGCTGGGATTAAAGGCGTGCACCACCATTGCTACTGCTTCAAAAATGCATGTTATTATAAAGATTTGAACAAAAGCATAGAATACTTTAAAAATATTTTTATGGGTCAGAACAGAGAAGACCATTTAAGCAGTATTCAAAATCTCACACCCACAATGTAAAAAGAAAAAAAAAGATCAAAAAAGATTATTAAATCTAACCATGTGTTCATTTAAAATAACTTCTTGTTCCAAAAGATTCCAGAAGTGAAATCAAAAAGGAAACGGATCAGTTGTGAAAATAGATTAGCAAAGACTGACCATGGCCATGTTGGCTGCAGGGCATGAAGAAGGCAAGCTGGCTCTGGGCCTCCCTCCCCCTGGCTGAAAGGCGCTGTGCAGGCTGCTAGAGAACTATTGCAGGACGTTCACTCTGGACAAGAGTGGCCATAACCGTTTTTTAGTATAGTCAACCGCTGTTGGGTTTAAGGCCTGTTCCATAGGCTAGAACCTATATTTATACTGTCAACACACACACACACACACACACACACACCATACATGAAGTGGAAACTTAAGGGTTCTTTGGAAAGTCAGTTGGATGATGTTTTGCTGGGCAAACACGTGAAGGAACATTTCGTTAAAGTGGACACAGGTGTGAAAGGCTAGGGCGGACTCATGAAGAAACGGTTCACTTGACAGAGAGACAGGGGAGAAGGGAGGAAGGGAGGGAGAGATAGAGAGAGAGAGAGAGAGAGAGACAGAGACAGAGAGAGAGAGAGAGAGAGAGAGAGAGAGAGAGAGCCAGTGAGCGCTTGGTTTGTTGGTCTCTCATCTTTGCTTCCCTGAGAGAAGCACAACTAAGAACTTTTTCTGGTGTTCCTGCTGACTTGGAGCAGAGGCTGAGGCCTGGTTGTCTCTGCTGTGCACCGCTTTTGCTATCCTGACTCTACCAAACTAGACTGCTGGTGTATCCATGAAGGTTTATGAGTGAATCGAGCTGCTGCTGCCTGTTAACCTGTGAACTGAACTGCTGACTTCCAGACAACACAGATGGGAGTTGCTCTAAAGAACCTTTCCTAAACAGGTCCACTCCCCCACCCCCCAACCCCCATATCCTTTCTTTTCCACTACCTCTGGTGGGTGGTGGGCTACAGGGAGGTTAAAGCATTTAGGAACGGCTGTAAATATAATATTTTAGTATTTTATTTTATCAGATCTGCAGTCTGAATTTAGCTTTTCTGCGTGGGGCAGGTCAAACCCACAGCTTCCTGCAAGCGAGTGAGTCTCTAACATACAGCCACGTCCTGGCCTAAAATTTCTGATTTTGAGTGTTTACATTAGAGAGAGGGCAGAGAATGAATGAGAGAAGCATCCAAATTCAGCAATGGAGCAGCAGAATAAACCCAAGGGAAACAGAAGGAAAGAGGTAGAGATAAAAGCAGACGTTAGTGAAACAGAAAATAAATAAATCAGAGGCAATCAAAACAAATGCTCAAGCTGGCCTGTTGGGAACAACTAATAAAATAAGCAAACACCCGTTAAGAGTGGTTATGAAGGAAAATATAAAAGAAATAAATAAAACAATATTTTAGAATTTTAAAAGCACATTCAGCAGAAATTTTAAAATGCTAGGCAGAGGCCACAACTGAGTTTACGCCAGCAAATGAAAACACAGATTAAGTAGACAATGTCTTAGAAATATCACTGGCGGATAATAATTCAAAAAGCAATAGAAGGGCTGCAGAGATGGCTCAGTGGTTAAGAGCACTGGCTGCTCTTCCAGAGGACCCAGGTTTGATTCCCAGCACCCACATGACAGCTCATACGTTTATAACTCCAGTCCCAGAGGATCTAAAGTCCTCCTCTGACCTTCTCAGACACCCAGACACCAGGCACATATGTGGTGTGCATGCATACATGCAGATAATCCCCCCATAAAATAAATACATAAAATTAACTTTAAAAAAAAGGATAGAATAGAAAGACCTCAGAGTATGTAAGAAACAGCAGCAAGAAACATGAATGGATGATTACCAGCTACCTTTTCTCCCTTCATACATGTGTTACCTATAGAAAAGGCACACAAGAGCCAGGACTTTTTAGCATTCTACTGAACATACAATAACAAGTAATTACACATGCAAACACATACAAACAGCATGTGAAGAGCAATTCCTGACCTGGTATTAGGAGCTCAGTGTTGAAACCAGAGAAAAGTGTGACAGACACTGGGAAAAGACACTAATGGCTGATTCTCTAGATTTTTATTGACAACATGGCAGGTTGGGTTACAACCTCAGAAAGGAAAAGATTTAGGAAACTAGAAAGTCTGGGTAGTGATACAATGTATTTTCTAAAAATATCAAAAGAGAATATTAAGGATCACACTTGAGACCCTAGCTAGTGAGCAAAGTTACAGGAAAAAAAACTTAAAATGGAAGAACAACATTATTAAATTTGCATATGTTATGACTGCCTTAACAGACAGGAAAATCTATAGTGAGTATAAGATTATAATTAATTTTAGAGTTTAGAAAAATTGTTGACATGTCATATAAGATTAAGCACAAAACTATTGCATTTCTAAACATCAATAAATGTTAGACAATGTAGTCCAAGACATACCATTTACAATTGCAGCGTAAGTGTTACACAAGAATAAACCAGGCAAAATATATGCATGATTGCTATGAGAAAAATTATAAAAACATCATCTAAAATAGCGGTTCTCAGCATTCCTAGTGCTGCCACCCCTAATGTAGTTCCCTACGTTCGGTGACCCCCACCATAAAACCATTTTCATTGGACTTCATAACTGTAATTTTGCTACTATGTTACTATTGTGAATTGAATGTAAATATCTGTATTTTCCAATGGTCCTATGTGACCCTGTAACAGAATCATTAGACGTCCAAAAGGGCCATGGCAAGAACCACTGATCTAAAAACAAATATTGAACATATAAATAAAAGGACACATACATGTGTGTATGTGTGTGATATGTCTATGCATAAGGTATGTGTGTGATATGTATATGCATTACATTCCTTTTCTTTCTGAAAAGGAAGTTTTCTTCTTTTTTAGAAGATCTATTTATTTATTTATTTATTTTTGTTTTTCGAGACAGGGTTTCTCTGTGTAGTCCTGGCTGTCCTGGAACTCACTCTGTAGACCAGGCTGGCCTCGAACTCAGAAATCCGCCTGCCTCTGCCTCCCAAGTGCTGGGATTAAAGGCGTGCGCCACCACTGCCCAGCGATTTATTTATTTATTTGTTTGTTTATTTATTTGTGTGCATGTGAGCCTGCTTGAATTTGTTTGCACCATGTATACGCGTAATATGCACACAGAGGCTAGAAAAGGGTGCTGGCCCCATTGTAACTGGAGTTACCTGAGTTTGTGAGGGGTCACGTGAGTGCTGGGAACTGAACCCGGGTCCTCAGAAAATTTTGTTTCATATCTTAATTGTGTGTATGCCTGTGTGTGGGTACATGCGCATTAGTGCAGTGTCTGCATAAGACAGAAGAGGGTGACGGACCTCCTGGGGCTAACCTTAGAGATGGTTGTGAGCACCTAATGTGGGTGTTGAGATCCGGCGTCTGGTCCTCTTTAAAAACAGCAAATGCTCTTAACTGAGCCATCTCTCTAGCCCTAAATTATGTCCTTAAAGGAATAATAATCATAGAAATAATAAATCTTACCCAGCTAATAAATCAAATTATTGCAATACCATTTTAAAAACTCCAAGGAGACTTTTCTTGCTGTGGAAATGAAGAATATGATGTTTCACCCTGACGTTCTTGAGAAAGAATTAAGTCCCAAGAATCTCTAAGATGAATCTTGAAGAACAAAGTAGAAACTTCCACAGATTGCCAAGATTTAGCCAAATCCACAACAGCTAAGGAACTGACGGAACAACACAGCAAAGACAGATGTAAAGCGAGTGGATTTGACCACACAACCTCTTAACAGAACTGCACAAGCACGGATGTTTGCCCTGCGGTAGAGCTCCGCACACGGATGTTGCGGTGTGCGTGTCGGAGCTCCACGTATTGATGAAGCAAAGGACAAATCATTAGCACTCCCAAAAACCCTAAACCACATGACTACCATATGACAGAATTAAGAATTGATGTTCTGTCTTCATTCAATACTCTGGAAACAGATTCAAGTCAATAAAAGAACCATATGATAAACTTTTTAAAGATTTTAGAAAATAATCTAAAAAGGGACATTTTTAAAAATACTGAGGTAAATAGGATTCTCACGAGAACACAAAAACATTTTTTTATAAAGTAAAAGAAATACTTGAAAAATAAGAGCAGAGGGAATTTATATAAGTTCCTTTGCAAATTTAGGATGTACAAAAATTAGTCCCAGCTACATAGACCTCAGAAAGTTTGCCACACACGGAACCACAGCGATAATAAATCTAGGCCATGTCCCAGTGTCTGTGTAGTAGGGGTGATCAGCGGCTTTGGTAAGGGTTGTTGCTATCTTTAAAATGTAAGTAAGACCGTCATTTCATTCTCCGGAAAACTATTAAAATCTAGGCCACCATATTAAGGGGAATAAGCCAGATACAGGTTTTTAAGAAGTGGAAGTGGGAATACTGGGGAAGAGGAAAAATATCAGAGGTGGCCAGGGTGGGGCGGGGCAGGGGCGGGGGCGGGGCAGGGGCGGGGCAGGGGTGGGGTGGGGTGGGGGCAGGGACGGGGTGAGGCGGGGCAGGGACGGGGTGGGGCGTGGTGGGCAAGGTGGGGCAGGGGTGGGGCAGGGGCGGGGCAGGGATGGGGTGGGGCGTGGTGGGCAAGGTGGGGCAGGGGTGGGGCAGGGGTGGGGCAGGGGTGGGGTGGGAGTTAAAGAGGGTGAACACAAGCAAAGCATATTATGTACATATATGAAGACACCATACTGAAGCACATTATTTTGTACAATGAATATACACTAATAAGAAATTTTTAAAAGGAAAAAGAAAATGCATATAATAAGACCAAATTATGGGGAAAATTATGTTAAGTCAAAATTAAGTCTAGATAATACCTATGTGATGAGGTTTGCATTGAAAGGAATGAAAGGGTGGTGGGGTCACTTGCCTTTAATTCCAGCACTCTGGAGACAGAGACAGACAGATCTCTAAGTTTGAGGTCAGCCTGGTCTATAGAGTGAGCTCCAGGACAGCCAGGTCTACACAGAGAAACCCTGTCTTGGGACAAGGGCAGCCTGGGGGTTGGGGGGTGGGGCAGGATATGGAATGGACCAAACCAAACCAAACTGAACCAAACCAAACTGAACCAAACCAAACTGAACCAAACCAAACTGAACCAAACCAAACCAAAGCAAACCAAACCAAAGAATCCACATGAAGACACAGAATTGTCCTCAGAGGGCACTGAGGCAGGGGGTTGTAATTTGGGACATTTGAATACTTTTATTTCATGCATTCTTCAGGGTTTGCTCAAGAGACAAAGCAATAGGATGGGGGGGTTTCTACCCCCACCCCCTTAATAAGGAATTAGCTCATTTGATTACAGAGTCTGAGAAGCCCTGAGACTGGAAGACAGTGCCCTGGGAGCCCCCAGATCTGATGCTGTAGCTCCTGTCTGAATGACAGAACAGACAATACCCAGGACATCTAGGCTTCAGCTTAAATTCAAAGGCAGGAAAAATGGAGGTCCCAGTCAGGCAGGAAAAATTCTCCTTTACTGACGTGAGGACCCTCACTTTTTCCTCTTCAAACCTTTGGATAAAGTAGCACTGGTAAGCCCATGCACACCACCATGAGAAGACTGAAAGACCTACTTCTCACAGCTGCCTTGGGTTGTATTATGCCTGTGTCTGACATGCTTGTGTTTTGGATACGATCTCCATCAATATAGAAGCATCTCTCTGTGGGAAGCAGTGCTATGTTTGCACAGGATTAATAGTAATGATGGTTTAACATGCAAGCTATGATAGTAAGATACTTTAGTTATAACTTAAGCAGAAATGTTAATATTGATACAAACAGCTAATGTATAAAAGCCCTTTTTGCACACACAGTAAAGCAATCTAAATTGTATCTATATTGTTAGAATTCATCTATATTGTTTGTCACACAAACCACAAGAATCCAGTATCAGTTAAACAGGGCTGGTTTAATGAACACACTCTAAGACTCATTGATCTGTGTCACAGCCTAGACAGACATTGTCCAGAGTGTGTGTATATATATATATATATATATATATATATATATATATATATATATATATTTCATCTATGTCACCTGATCTATGTGTTCTTGGTCTTCCCACTCCCACATAGCATCCCGACATTCTTAATCATTGAGGATTGAGTGTGTTATATTGCATATATATAAAGAGGTCATACACAGCAGGGCAGGGTGGTCGGCCTTGACTCAGCTACTTTGGCTAAGTAGACAGAACAGTTCTAAGTGACCTGATTGTCCTAAGTGGAGCTTATGATTGTGGAGTTACTTAAGAGTAACAAAGAGAACATACAGAACATACAGGGTATGTGGTCAGCATAACCCTGCTCTGAGTCAAGTTTCTTTATCAACAATATGAACAATATGAAGTGGCTGGCAGGCCTGGAACAAAATGGCTACAGCTATACTAGGAAGGTGGACCTCAACACACTTGTCACCTTATGTAGTCACCATGTCAACACCATGAGTTAGGCCCTAATAACTGTTTCACAAATAAGGACACTGAGGCAGAGAGGGACAAGGTAGTGCCATCGTAAATGTCTAACCCTTTCATGAGCACTGGATAGGGGCGAGGTCTTCGACGTTCCCAGAAGGGAAGCTGCCCCTCTATGTTACCTGCTCTATGCGTTCTTGGTCTTCCCACCCCAACATAGCACTCTGACATTCTTATCCATCGAGGAAGGTGTTACATTGCTCTTTTTCTCTGCTATTTCTTCTCCCTTGGAAATTCTATGAATAATTATAATGTCTTCTAAAAAAGCAGCACCAAACCCCACATGTGTTTCAAGTCTGTTTTCTGTTAACTCTGGGGACAGACATTTCTTTCCATATGTGATTCTCACCACAAGCGTGAAGTTACGCTGCCCTTCCTGTCTCTCAGGTTTCTGATTGGTGCTGCCAATCTCTGTGTCAAACAATGAAGTGCCAATTGTATATTTATATCATTTAATTAGTATTTTAAACATTGTAGAGAGTAATAGAATCTTTTAATGAATTTTTAAACAATGTTTTCATCTTACTAAGGTAAAAACATGTTATATATATTATCATGGGAAGAATATCTTAATTTTTCTTCCCTAAAGATGAGCAAACCTCCATCCCTAGTCTTTCTCTTGAAACCAAAAAAAATCATTGTAAACCCTTATTGGAGAGAAATAGAATCAATGCATTTAATATTAACTAAATAGTAGGTTATTAGTAACATTGACCCAAATAAAATGATCTAGTGTCTTTAAGTTTGACATACTGATTACAATATCACTAAAATCTACAAAAGTGAAAGAAGTATTCAACAATTTAGCTCCTTTCCAGGATGCTTGCGCAGGAATTTTGGAAGATTTGCTATTGTAGGGACAAATAGGACATTAACCTGGGGGCTGGGGGAGTGAGGACCAGGCTCTAAGTAGTTTCTCCAAATAAACTGTGTTGTTTTCAGGTCAAGATCACAGCTTCTTCACTGTGTACCCAGGGTCCCACCCATGCTCGGCAAACGCCTTGCCATCCAGGCCCTCACATTAACATTTTAATTGCATTTGTTTGTTTACTTGGTGTGTGTGTGTGTGTGTGTGTGTGTGTGTGTGTGTGTGTGTGTGTGTGTGTGCATGTTACAGAGTATGTGTGGAAACCAGAGGACAATTTACAGAGTTGTTTCTCTCCTTTCACTACTGGGTCCCAGGTCCTCAGGCTTGGTGGCAAGCACCCATACTCACTAAACCATATTCTACCAATTCTAGCCTCATTTTCAAAATAAGAAAATGAAATGGAAATATAACTGTTCCTTTTGCAAACACACACAGTTGTGAAGCAGAAATTTCTGGTTGTGTCATGTGATGCAGACTCATGTGATGTTTTGCTGAAGTAAAACTCATGAGCAGACACATGATGTTTGGAAAGAGTATAAGTAGGACTCAACAGACAGTGACAGGGTGCTGGCATCGCTGGCATCGCTGGCATCGCTGGCGTCACTGGCGTCGCTGGCGTCGCTAGCATCGCTGGCGTCGCTGGCATCGCTGGCATCGCTGGCATTGCTTACCCTGCAATGCTTCTTTGGTCTCGCTTCTTTACTGATCTTTACTTCATTGCGAGAGGCATAGAAGAGAGCTTTTCCTGGTACTCCTGCTGGTTCTGGTCACTCCTGCTAACTCATGCTGATTCAGTGGAGGCCTGGCTGTTTCTGTTGGACCGTGCGGTCGCTGCCGATTAGTGTCTGGTGATACTTTTTGAACTGGACTGTTGGTATCCTGACAATGGAGATTGAAATTACCCCCAAAGAACTACTTCTGAACAGGTCCACATCCCCTTGTCTTACTTACCGTCTTTTCTCCTCTACTTTTGGATGGTGGGCGAGAAGTGGGGTAGAAGCATTTGAGAACCCTGATTAAAATAGGTTTTGAAAAAATCTAAGCCCACAGGGTCTCGTGTATCTCAGGCTTGCCTTGAATTTATGGCTGAGTGTAACTTTGAACTTGTGATCCTTTAGCAGCCCAAATGCTGAGATTACAGTTGAGTACCACCATACCTGCTTTAATGTGCTGCTGGGAATTAAACCCAGAGCTTTATTCATGGTATCATCTACTAACAGATATGCCCCAAGCTCCACTTTTTGGGTTTTTACTTTACTTGATATACAATTTGTAAAATGCTTACAGGGCACAAACATTCTATCATAGCACATGTATGAACTATATAATAATTAAATCTAGACATCCAAACATTTGTGTTAGAAATACTCAGAATCCATATTTTAGCTTTGTGTGTGTATGTGTGTGTGTGTGTGTGTGTGTATAAAGCTCCTTATGGTAGACAAGCACATAAATTGGGCATTTAAATGCAAAACCACAGAGGTTTTCAAGATGATTCTTTGGTTCCAGACCTGTCCACATGTTAGTCTCTCGAGCCAAGAAGCTGAATGTGTTGTGAGAATTTTGCTTTGTGGGACCATCACAGGCGTTAGCAGCAAGCCACTATTACGAAACAGCTTGGGGAAGGCTTCCAGAGAAAATATGAGAAATCTGCTATGTATTTAGAAATTCACTCTCCCAGATATGGAAAGGACATTACTACAAAACTAAAATATTTTGGAAGAGAACGCATTGGCCCATGTCCACCTTTCTTTGGTACTGAAGAGCAAATGCAGAGCCTCGTGTATGCTAAGTGCATCCTCTGCCATTAAGCTGCAGACACGCCTCCATGTCCATTCA